>NC_092348.1:81880044-82180044 GCF_963676685.1 Mytilus edulis
AGAATCTTCTGTGAATGACACCTTCCTGTTTCGTGTGTATTATGATTTGGCAGTGGCAAAGAGTGACCATATTGATTTTTTCTTGTTTTTTGTGTATTATAACTTTGTCAGTTCTTGGGTACGGATATGATTTATAACATATATTTTTATAAATTCTCTGTAGAAATGAATAGATTACCTATAGTATGGGATCTAAGCTGAATGTGGCTATTCTTTAGATAACATTCGGTCATAAAGTTAGTAGAGGTTCTACTTTTTATACATCTTTTGTTTTATAATATTTGGTTTAGAGTGGTTCCAGAAAAGCGCTTCTGTTGCACGAAATTATAAAGTGTTATTCTTATTTGCTGTAGTATAAAGATTTCTCTGTGGATTGTCACTTCTTGTTTCTGTTTGTGTATTTCCTCTGTAGATGTTTTTTTCGTGTTTCTGCCAATTCTGGTGTATTATATAGATATAGGAAGATGTGGTGTGAGTGCCAATGAGACAACTCTCCATCCAAATAACAATTTTTAAAAAAGTAAACCATTATAGGTCAATGTACGGCCTTCAACACGGAGCCTTGGCTCACACCGAACAACAAGATATAAAGGGCCCCAAAATTACTACATTTTAGTGTAAAACCATTCAAACGTCTAATCTATATAAAAAAAACACGAATAAATTACATAAACAAACGAAGTTACGACAACTACTGTACATCAGATTCCTGACTTAGGACAGGTGTATAACTTGTTTGTCGTTTGAGTGTTTCATAGTGTCCATGTGCAGATTGTTAAAGCCCGTTGGTAAGAATACCTTCCTCATTCTGAATGAAAAGACATTTGGAAGATACCAAAGGTACATTTTAAATTCAAAAACGAACTGCCATGGCAATGGTAAAAAAAAAACACAAGACCGAAAGACAAACCATCACAACATAGAAAACTAAAGACTTTATGTGTGTATAAATAGCCCACTGTAGATGGCTTTGTCGTCCCTCATGTGTGTATAACTATTTAGAAATTGTAAATGGTATCCCCTGTGTCTATTTCCTTCCTGTTTAACGTGTATTATGATTTGGGTACTACGTATTTTATAGACTAAGAGTGGCCCACAGTGGAAGGCTACTTTTTGTTTCCGATGTATTATAATTTGAATGTTTGAAATGATCCACTGTGAATTCTTCTTGTTTCCAGTGTTTTATGACTGTATAATGTATAGTGTCCCGCTGTAAATTGTTCTTCATGTTTTTAGTGTATTATGAGTTGACTTGGCTGTTGTTCGCCTTTGTATAGAATACTCATAGCTTCTCTGCGGAAAGTAAAATAACAAAAATACCGAACTCAGAGGAATATTCAAAATGGCAAAGTCCGTAGTAAATTGACAAAATCATAAGCTCAAAACATCAAACGAATGGATAAGAACTTGCTGCCATGTTCCTGACTTGATACAGGCATTTTCTTAAGTAGAAAATGGTGGTTCCAACCTGTTTTTTATTAGCTAGCTTAACGTCGCATAAAATTCCATTATATTGACAATGATGTGTGAACAAAACTAACAGACATAATAGGTAAAAAATAGGAGTACAACAGTCAACATTGTATTATAATCTTAATCAAGATGGTTTCTTTCGTTTTTCATGATACATTGTTGTATACAGAGTCCTCTGAAACTCTTGTTTCTGATTTTATGACTGACTGCTATGCAAAATGCACCTCCCGTGGATGTTGCATAGAATGTTAGCAATGTTGTATGGTTCTTTACTGCAACCACCAATAAATGGCTCTATCTTGTTTCTCTTGTTTTATCATTTGACTATTGTATTGAGTGCTATCCTGTGAATAGTGCCCTCCTAATTCTGGTGAATAATGACTTATAGTTGGGTTAAAGAATGACTTCTTTAATTGTATTGTTAATTGGTTTTTTTTGTTTCAAGTACCATGTGTCTTACTGTTGTTTAATGTAGAGTTTTCCCCCAACTAGAGTATTTGACTGGGCCGGGGAGTACAATTTATGAAATGTTAACTCTTGCTTCAAGTGTACTACTAGTACTGTGACTTGGGTTTTCTTTTGTGGTATCAATTGGCTGTTGTATACAGTTGGCTCTGTTTAGTGTGCACTTTAATTTTTGAGTGCGTTCAAATGACTATAATGACTAGTGATGTCAAGCACTCGAGTATTTGAGTATCGATTACCAAATTGATACTTGACTAATCGGTTGCTTGTTAGAATGTTGTTACTTTCTTAAGTTTAAAAAAACAAATATTTTTATAGAGAGCGCCTTCCGAGAAATTACATATTAATCAAAATTAATAAAAATTAAAGTAAGATTCAAATGTTTGTGTTTAGTTAGCATTCCTCCAAACAGAAGTACATGGAGGATATAATGTTATGTATTAGGGTTGAATTCTGTTCGAGGTCGGGGCTATTCCAGGTAAGGGTGTAAGGTCAGACCCGTAATGCTGTTTTTGATGTTTCTTGAGTATGAACGTGCTTATGGAGAATAAAGACGTGTTTGTAATAATGTCTTGTCCATTTATTTATAGTCCCCGTAAAAGGCAAGAACATCTCATGGTGGAGGACTTCAAATGGATTAATTTGTTCTGTAAACCGCTTTTGACAATTTGTTTCAATTTTATACTGTGTCACTGAAATATTTTTGTGAATTACCACGAGGATCGATTTGCGTGCACTGAAGCGTGACCCTACATGTAGGCGGCAAGCACATGGTTTTTACACAGAGACAATTTTATTTCCGTTGGTTGTTGAAATTTTTGTACCCGAATGAGTCTTATTTCTAAAGCCGAGAAAAATCTCACCAACTTAAGTCCGAGGTTAGAAAATGTGGGAACATTGAAAAATATACCTGTCGTTTTATCTGACAGATTTGTATGTGAGAATTTATCTCGCTGCTCTTTGAAGTATACATATAAAAGCGTAATATCATTCTAGCTCGCTAGACCCACAACTGTTGATTTTTGCTCGTTATATTAAAATGGCATCTTATGAATGTGTATGTGAGAATTTACTCGCTACATGTATAGGGTAATCCTGATCGTTGGTAACATAATTTTGTAAATGACTTCAAATCAACTCTCGGCAAATTTTTTCTGATGACGAGTACGACAGTGAGGTCGAATTTGGATTGATATCAATTAAGTCGCCTGAAACCCCACTACTGCCTTTACCCGTTTCTATATCACCATTGTCCCAGTACTCTGACGATTCCCTAGAATTTGAACCAAACTCTGTTCTATCAGACGAATTTTTGTCGCTAAATCAGCTTCGGGAGCCAGATATTAATTATTTACTTACTCCGTCCCCAAAACTACCTTTGAACTTTTCAGCATGTAATTCAAATCTTGCCATTTCAGTCACGATGGAAAAACTAGCAAACTGTCGGAAATTTGGCGGCTATCCCCATGAAAATGCTGCATTATTTATTGCTGAGTTTGAATCATATGCAACCCTACATAAAATTTCACCACTGGACGACAACCGCATAATAGCGGCGCTTCATTTACATAATTTTGACTGGTCCAGCATTAACCTGGTTTAATTCACTGTCGTCTGAAAATAAGGCATCATGGGAAGCTATAGTACATTTGTTCACAGATAAATATGTTGATTTAGACTGGCAAAATCCTACAGTTATGCTTGATAGTGAAATCTTTGAAAACATGTCTTTATCGTCAGGCCAGTCAATTGATGATTTTTATTGCCAACTTGTGGAAAAAGCAAATACATTGAAAAAACATGATCACGAAATTTTAGTTAAATTCATTAAAGGGTTACCCGAACAACTAGCATTTTTTGTAAGAGCCGGTCACCATAGAGACAGTCCATCGGCATTAGCAGCCGCTAAAATGGGCGAAGCTTATGGGTATAGGAAGGCTGAGCTACAAGTAGCTGCGGCAAGTAAACAGGCAAAACCTAGTGATAAACGTGACTCCGAGTTCGCCTCCTTACAGTCACAAATAGACACTCTCACTAAGGCAGTCCAAAATTTAACTGCATCTAAAACTGATGAAAATACAAAACAAAACAGACGTACCGATCGATTTGCTTATAGTCGTCAGCAGAAACCAACCCCCCTCAGGCAACCAACAGTCGTCAGCAGGCAACCTACCTCCCTCAGGCAACAAACAATCTTTGTTTCAATTGTAATTCGCCAAATCATATTAAACGTTATTGCAACTGGAACGGACAAGGAGTTAGCAGTTCCGATATCACATGTCAGTTGTGTGACCAAATTGGTCATTCAGCGGTTAATTGTAAGAGACTTTCGGGGAAACTGAACAGTCCCGGGGACACCAGGCACGGTCTTCCGGGAGGACTGATATAGGTGCCAGATGTCGTAGTCGTTCGCCTTCTAGGTCATTTATTAACACTGTTCAATCTGAACATTTTCAAACTTCCGATGATGAAATGCAGTGTTCTACATCAAATATGGAAAGCCGGAATAAGTTTATTTATTTGCCTGTACAGATTTTGAATTTGAAAATTGCAGCCCTAGTAGATACGGGAAGCGCAATAAATGTAATTTCACAACAATTATTTAATTCAATACCTGAAACTCACAAGTCATGGGTAAATTCAACTAGTGAGAAAATTGTTTTAGCTAATAACCAATCTGTTAACATTATTGGTGTTTCACGAATTAAAATACAAATTCCACAAGGAAAACATTGGATTTTAGTACATGTATTTTCACAAACATCACATCCGTTATTATTAGGCACAGACTATTTGGTCTCGAAGAAAATTATGCTAGATTTTTCAAAGTTGACCGTATGTTCCCGTTTCTGTAAAGTGAAAAATCAAAAGCGTTTGTCAGTTTTGCCAAATTCTGAGATGATAGTATGGGGCAAAGTTCATAATGATATTTTACATGGTATGCAAGGAATATGCACGAACCATAATTATTTGTTTAAATTGGGTGTTTTGACAGCGAAATCGGTAGTTTCTGTAAATAAAGATAAACTGGTGCCTGTCAAACTGTTTAATTCTACAAATGAAATAGTTGATATTCCAAGGGGTCAGATTGTTGCGAAATTTGAGATACTTGACAATGACTCTGATTTAATAGCTACATGTATAGGAAATAGAGAAAATCCAGAGGTTAATAATGTACAGTTTTCGACCGAAAAGTGTGAAGATGGGGAACTTAGTGGGACAAAATTGTTCTCCTATTTTGATATTCCAAAACATTTATCTGAGTCTGAACAAGGACAATTGAAAGGGTTTTTAAAATCGCATGGCAACATATTTGTAACAGATGAAAATCCTGCTTTAGGTTTCACGGACGTAGTGCAACACAAGATTATACTAAAACCGGATTTCAAGCCAAAATATCAGCGATCGTATCGCCTTACCCCAGATAAAAAACAAGTACTTCGGGATCATCTCGATCATTTGCTAAAACAAGGAATAATTTCCCCGGTTGGTGAAACCGAAGATATACCCATCACAAGTCCCATAGTGTTAGTTTTAAAAAGAGCCAAGGAGTCCCGAACTAGCCAAAATAGCGATTTCAATCAGTCTTCAAACAGTCTCTCTCAGTTCAGATTTTGTTGCGATTTCCGTTATTTAAATTCTCAGTCTCAGCAGTTTTTTTATGGACTACCAGAATTACAGGATTTAACAGAGTCTTTCTCAAACAGGACCCCGAATTTCATAACTCATATCAATTTAAGTTCGGGATTTTTTCAGATGCCTATATCTCCAGACAGCCAACGATATACCGCATTCAATACTTGTTACGGTACATATCAATTTCTCCGCCTACCAATGGGTTTAAGTTCATCGCCAGGATCATTTCAACTTTTAATGGACAAAGTGCTCCATGGGTTAACATTCAATTCTTGTCTGTGTTATTTAGATGACGTTTTAATAACATCAGAAACCTTTGAGCAACACCTTGGTGATTTACATGAGGTATTTAATCGTTTACAAGCCGCTGGCCTAAAATTGGGCCCTAAGAAATGTCATTTTGCACAGAAATCTTGTTTGTTTCTTGGCCACCTTATTTCTAAAGACGGTATACAACCACCGCCTGATCGAATTACAGCAGTTCAAGAATATCCGTCACCCCGATCAGTACGTGAACTTCGCCGTGCACTAGGTCTGTTGAACTGGTTCAAGAAATTTATTCCAAATTTTAGCGCTGAAATAGAACCTCTAACCAAACTTCTTCGGAAAAACGCCAAATTTCGTTGGACATCAGAACAAGAAAATGCATTTACCAAGTTGAAATCTTTATTGACAAATTCTCCGGTCTTAGCATTTCCAAATTTTCATACTGAGTTTTATTTAGCAGTGGATACCAGTTCTAAAGGTATAGGATACATGTTGTACCAGTATCAGGAGACAGCTAGTGATAGTAAGGATGTCAGTGTAATTCGTTTTGGTTCTAAGTCATTAAGCAAATGGCAAAGATCGTACGGACCTACAAAATTAGAATTACTAGGGATGGTAACAGCTATTTTAGATTGTGCAATGTATTTGAGGGGTCGTAAATTTATTGTCGAGTGCGACCACCATGCAGGCCCTTCGGCCTATATTTCAAAAACAACTTAAAGGGGCCATATATGAACGCTGGGTAGCAATATTGCAACAGTTCAATTTTGAACTACGATATAAACCGGCAAAAGATATGCAGGTTGCAGACGCTTTATCTCGGTCAACTCGATTGACTAGTTGTGAAGGTATTGATAGTCCTGATCACGAGGACCCATTTTTTCCGTACGTTCCCGAACATGTTGGTGATATACAATTTGAAGGAAAGCGTGTTAAATTTCCGAATTTTATGGATTCTGAAAGGACTGATTTTCAAGAACACAATCTTCCGGAAGTTAATGTTCAACGTAATGCAAAGTCACGACTCCATTAGGAATTTAAAACATTTTAAGCGCAGTAAACAATTTCAAAACAAACAATTAGATTTTGGATATGACGCTGATACAGAAGATTACGATGTAGCAGATCAAACAATTTACAAAATAAAAAGTCAGTTACCAGATTACATAAAATATCAACAATTCACGGACAAATGTGACTCTGAAGACCGTAATATAACAGCAGATACAGGAAACCGTGATATACCGGAAACTTCATCTCAAAATATTGACACTGAAAATCATTCAGAATCAGTCGATCCCAAAACAAATGCTAAAAATCAGGATACAGAAATTTCTACGGAAAAGGAAGATCATTCAAATTTTACAACGTTAAATACCGATGGTGACGAAACCCAAACTAATCTTAGTACAGAAACGGTTACAAGTGAGAACAATACGCAAGTTAAATTCACTGATTCAATTGAAATTTTTAGACATGGTGATTTTTAGTAAGGACACTTTTCAAAAACTGCAAGTGCGGGACCCATACTTTGGACCTTTTATATCATATTTTGAACAGAATAAATTACCCTCTTCACAGAAAGCTGCCAGAAAACTTCTAATCGAAACTCCAAATTATGACATGGTGGATGGATTGCTTTTTCATACTCGTACAGCAAAGTGTAAACGGACAAAACTTTTCACTTCGTATCAACTAGCGTTACCAGAGGTCGCTATTAAAACCGTTCTTCAATTGTACCATGACTCACCTTTAGGTGGACACGGTGGCATTCAACATACAGCGGACATGTTAAAAGAACATTATTATTTTCCGAAATTATTACAGAGTGTGACGGATTATGTTAGAAGTTGTCACGATTGTCAGAGCCGAAAAGTTACTCAAGTTAAAACAAAAGCAGGTATCGTCGCTTTTAAGACACCTGAAGCGCCTTTTCAGGTTTGGCAAATGGACCTATACGGACCTGTATCAGTGTCAGCAAAAGGAAACACTTATATATTTACAGCCGTCGATGCGTTCACAAAATATTTAGTTGCAGAGCCTATACCAAACAGATGCATTGACAGTTGCGGAAGTCTTGTTTAAACTTGTATCTCAATATGGAGTTTGCGATACTCTGATCAGTGACTGTGGTTCGGAAGCCACCGCTCGTGCAATTAAGGAAGTGTGTCGATTACTGGAGATAAATCAGCAATACACACCGAGTTTTACTCACCACTGTCTTGGTTTGTGTGAAAGAACGCATAGAACGTTTGCAGAACGCATGACGCCTTACATTCAACAGGGAAAACATTGGGAGGATATGGTACCATCTATTTTATATTCATTAAATTCAACTGCCAATGACAGTGTAAAATATTCACCTTTTGAAATTCTTTACGGCAGTCGTCCTAAATTTCCTTTGTCGGGACACGTTCGTGATTTGAATTTAGCGTCAATCCCAAAAGATTATCATGACTATCTTAAACAATTTTCCGAAAGATTAGATATTAGGTCCGAGAACACAATTAATTCGTAGTGCATTTCTTTTAGAACATAAATGAAAATAAAAAAAATCCCACCTGCGCTTTCTCAAAGAAACTTTTACAGTGTGTTGTACTACTTTTGGGACAAATTATATCAAATTTATAGAAAACTTCATCGCCTCTAACTCAAAATATGGCCAATTTTATGTTTAGGGCGTCTTGAAATCTTTTGACAGCTTCCGAAGTGCTCATTTTCAACCTTTTTCAGCTGGACCAAATCACTACTTTCCTTTAAAATTCTGGACCCAAATTTTTTTACAGTGTAATTTCAACCCCCTTCTTGCAATTTGAGGCAGTGAACATGGAGAAATAAATTTGGAAGGGGTATAAAAATTAATGGCAAGTAACCCACTGTCAACACTAGGGACTATATTTGTGAACAACGAAAATCAAGGGACGACAATGGTGGTCTCGGACCTAATAGGGTAGAAAGAGTAGACAAATCTTAAAAAAACTTGGTATGAACAAAGCTTAATGTATTATAACACTACTTACAAAGTTTCATGACAATAGGATGTATATTATAGACATTAAGTTTAGTTCTATACTCATCTTTGCGTGTAAAATTTTGACGTTAAAATTGAAAAATTTCAACTATCAACATTTGGGGCTTTAAAAATTTAAATATTGCAAAAAAATACTTGTTAAATGCCTTAATATATAACTTATCATGTACTAAAAGCAATAGAGTACTCATTTGATTTATCAGACTTGGCATAATTATTCATAAGTCAAATTTATATGAGCCTGCGCCTAAAAATTCAGGTTTTTCAATGAAGTGGAGCCTTACATGAAGATGTAATATTTTCCAGCAATTTTAAATTTGTGAAGCTTTTTGGTTATAAATAATCCTTACATATGTATTTAAAGTACTTTAAATGGAAAGAAAAGTTACAAATAACATATCATATTAGTTTAAAAGGGTCTTAGGCCAAGTAAGACTGGAAAAAATTTAGGGTCAATTAAGGCCGTGCCACATATTTACATTTAAAAATGCATATTGAGGCTATAAAAAATAAAAATGTGTGTCTTTTTTATCATTTCTATACTCATGTGACATGATACAACAAATCTGAGCACAAAAAGACTCTTGCAAATAACTTTTCTTACAAGCAGTATGGGCTGAAACAAAGATTTTTGCCTTTTTAGGGAAAAACTTTCATGCAATTTATTCTCAACAGGCTTATATTTAAACCACTTGCTATCCTACAGAAGAAAAGAAATATAGTATGTGAAATGGAACAGGTACAATAGACATTGTAAAGTGCATTTGATACAGATTTAGTGAAGTCTCTAATATGGACATCAAATTTTATATACCAAGCTCCCCACTATTGCCTTCATCCAAACAAGGCGTTAGACAAGGGTCATTCATACAACACATTTTGCACATTTTATCTGAGATAAACTTCTTTTCTGTAGATTCAGAGTTCATAAATAAGTAAAAGAAGCAGGTAAAGGCATAGAAACACAAATATTGACACATAAAAACCTGTCAGATAGAAAGTCAGGATGCCATTTATGCATCAATATTGAAAAAGTTATAAAATGCCTATTTTGACCATAAAATGTCAAAATTGGTCGTTTTGGCAGAAATTCTATAAAATAAAAGTTTAAATCCTTTAGTTTCATGCTATTTGACAAGTTGACACCATCAAATCATTTAGGGAAGTTGCCAGAGTACAAATTCTATATTTACAGATTTCACCTCTTAGGTCCGAGAACACAATTAATTCGTAGTGCATTTCTTTTAGAACATAAATGAAAATAAAAAAAATCCCACCTGCGCTTTCTCAAAGAAACTTTTACAGTGTGTTGTACTACTTTTGGGACAAATTATATCAAATTTATAGAAAACTTCATCGCCTCTAACTCAAAATATGGCCAATTTTATGTTTAGGGCGTCTTGAAATCTTTTGACAGCTTCCGAAGTGCTCATTTTCAACCTTTTTCAGCTGGACCAAATCACTACTTTCCTTTAAAATTCTGGACCCAAATTTTTTTACAGTGTAATTTCAACCCCCTTCTTGCAATTTGAGGCAGTGAACATGGAGAAATAAATTTGGAAGGGGTATAAAAATTAATGGCAAGTAACCCACTGTCAACACTAGGGACTATATTTGTGAACAACGAAAATCAAGGGACGACAATGGTGGTCTCGGACCTAATAGGGTAGAAAGAGTAGACAAATCTTAAAAAAACTTGGTATGAACAAAGCTTAATGTATTATAACACTACTTACAAAGTTTCATGACAATAGGATGTATATTATAGACATTAAGTTTAGTTCTATACTCATCTTTGCGTGTAAAATTTTGACGTTAAAATTGAAAAATTTCAACTATCAACATTTGGGGCTTTAAAAATTTAAATATTGCAAAAAAATACTTGTTAAATGCCTTAATATATAACTTATCATGTACTAAAAGCAATAGAGTACTCATTTGATTTATCAGACTTGGCATAATTATTCATAAGTCAAATTTATATGAGCCTGCGCCTAAAAATTCAGGTTTTTCAATGAAGTGGAGCCTTACATGAAGATGTAATATTTTCCAGCAATTTTAAATTTGTGAAGCTTTTTGGTTATAAATAATCCTTACATATGTATTTAAAGTACTTTAAATGGAAAGAAAAGTTACAAATAACATATCATATTAGTTTAAAAGGGTCTTAGGCCAAGTAAGACTGGAAAAAATTTAGGGTCAATTAAGGCCGTGCCACATATTTACATTTAAAAATGCATATTGAGGCTATAAAAAATAAAAATGTGTGTCTTTTTTATCATTTCTATACTCATGTGACATGATACAACAAATCTGAGCACAAAAAGACTCTTGCAAATAACTTTTCTTACAAGCAGTATGGGCTGAAACAAAGATTTTTGCCTTTTTAGGGAAAAACTTTCATGCAATTTATTCTCAACAGGCTTATATTTAAACCACTTGCTATCCTACAGAAGAAAAGAAATATAGTATGTGAAATGGAACAGGTACAATAGACATTGTAAAGTGCATTTGATACAGATTTAGTGAAGTCTCTAATATGGACATCAAATTTTATATACCAAGCTCCCCACTATTGCCTTCATCCAAACAAGGCGTTAGACAAGGGTCATTCATACAACACATTTTGCACATTTTATCTGAGATAAACTTCTTTTCTGTAGATTCAGAGTTCATAAATAAGTAAAAGAAGCAGGTAAAGGCATAGAAACACAAATATTGACACATAAAAACCTGTCAGATAGAAAGTCAGGATGCCATTTATGCATCAATATTGAAAAAGTTATAAAATGCCTATTTTGACCATAAAATGTCAAAATTGGTCGTTTTGGCAGAAATTCTATAAAATAAAAGTTTAAATCCTTTAGTTTCATGCTATTTGACAAGTTGACACCATCAAATCATTTAGGGAAGTTGCCAGAGTACAAATTCTATATTTACAGATTTCACCTCTTAGGTCCGAGAACACAATTAATTCGTAGTGCATTTCTTTTAGAACATAAATGAAAATAAAAAAAATCCCACCTGCGCTTTCTCAAAGAAACTTTTACAGTGTGTTGTACTACTTTTGGGACAAATTATATCAAATTTATAGAAAACTTCATCGCCTCTAACTCAAAATATGGCCAATTTTATGTTTAGGGCGTCTTGAAATCTTTTGACAGCTTCCGAAGTGCTCATTTTCAACCTTTTTCAGCTGGACCAAATCACTACTTTCCTTTAAAATTCTGGACCCAAATTTTTTTACAGTGTAATTTCAACCCCCTTCTTGCAATTTGAGGCAGTGAACATGGAGAAATAAATTTGGAAGGGGTATAAAAATTAATGGCAAGTAACCCACTGTCAACACTAGGGACTATATTTGTGAACAACGAAAATCAAGGGACGACAATGGTGGTCTCGGACCTAATAGGGTAGAAAGAGTAGACAAATCTTAAAAAAACTTGGTATGAACAAAGCTTAATGTATTATAACACTACTTACAAAGTTTCATGACAATAGGATGTATATTATAGACATTAAGTTTAGTTCTATACTCATCTTTGCGTGTAAAATTTTGACGTTAAAATTGAAAAATTTCAACTATCAACATTTGGGGCTTTAAAAATTTAAATATTGCAAAAAAATACTTGTTAAATGCCTTAATATATAACTTATCATGTACTAAAAGCAATAGAGTACTCATTTGATTTATCAGACTTGGCATAATTATTCATAAGTCAAATTTATATGAGCCTGCGCCTAAAAATTCAGGTTTTTCAATGAAGTGGAGCCTTACATGAAGATGTAATATTTTCCAGCAATTTTAAATTTGTGAAGCTTTTTGGTTATAAATAATCCTTACATATGTATTTAAAGTACTTTAAATGGAAAGAAAAGTTACAAATAACATATCATATTAGTTTAAAAGGGTCTTAGGCCAAGTA
Source organism: Mytilus edulis (assembly GCF_963676685.1). Lineage (NCBI taxonomy): Eukaryota > Metazoa > Mollusca > Bivalvia > Mytilida > Mytilidae > Mytilus > Mytilus edulis. Next base: position 81,892,843 of record NC_092348.1, read on the forward strand.
AGACTGGAAAAAATTTAGGGTCAATTAAGGCCGTGCCACATATTTACATTTAAAAATGCATATTGAGGCTATAAAAAATAAAAATGTGTGTCTTTTTTATCATTTCTATACTCATGTGACATGATACAACAAATCTGAGCACAAAAAGACTCTTGCAAATAACTTTTCTTACAAGCAGTATGGGCTGAAACAAAGATTTTTGCCTTTTTAGGGAAAAACTTTCATGCAATTTATTCTCAACAGGCTTATATTTAAACCACTTGCTATCCTACAGAAGAAAAGAAATATAGTATGTGAAATGGAACAGGTACAATAGACATTGTAAAGTGCATTTGATACAGATTTAGTGAAGTCTCTAATATGGACATCAAATTTTATATACCAAGCTCCCCACTATTGCCTTCATCCAAACAAGGCGTTAGACAAGGGTCATTCATACAACACATTTTGCACATTTTATCTGAGATAAACTTCTTTTCTGTAGATTCAGAGTTCATAAATAAGTAAAAGAAGCAGGTAAAGGCATAGAAACACAAATATTGACACATAAAAACCTGTCAGATAGAAAGTCAGGATGCCATTTATGCATCAATATTGAAAAAGTTATAAAATGCCTATTTTGACCATAAAATGTCAAAATTGGTCGTTTTGGCAGAAATTCTATAAAATAAAAGTTTAAATCCTTTAGTTTCATGCTATTTGACAAGTTGACACCATCAAATCATTTAGGGAAGTTGCCAGAGTACAAATTCTATATTTACAGATTTCACCTCTTAGGTCCGAGAACACAATTAATTCGTAGTGCATTTCTTTTAGAACATAAATGAAAATAAAAAAAATCCCACCTGCGCTTTCTCAAAGAAACTTTTACAGTGTGTTGTACTACTTTTGGGACAAATTATATCAAATTTATAGAAAACTTCATCGCCTCTAACTCAAAATATGGCCAATTTTATGTTTAGGGCGTCTTGAAATCTTTTGACAGCTTCCGAAGTGCTCATTTTCAACCTTTTTCAGCTGGACCAAATCACTACTTTCCTTTAAAATTCTGGACCCAAATTTTTTTACAGTGTAATTTCAACCCCCTTCTTGCAATTTGAGGCAGTGAACATGGAGAAATAAATTTGGAAGGGGTATAAAAATTAATGGCAAGTAACCCACTGTCAACACTAGGGACTATATTTGTGAACAACGAAAATCAAGGGACGACAATGGTGGTCTCGGACCTAATAGGGTAGAAAGAGTAGACAAATCTTAAAAAAACTTGGTATGAACAAAGCTTAATGTATTATAACACTACTTACAAAGTTTCATGACAATAGGATGTATATTATAGACATTAAGTTTAGTTCTATACTCATCTTTGCGTGTAAAATTTTGACGTTAAAATTGAAAAATTTCAACTATCAACATTTGGGGCTTTAAAAATTTAAATATTGCAAAAAAATACTTGTTAAATGCCTTAATATATAACTTATCATGTACTAAAAGCAATAGAGTACTCATTTGATTTATCAGACTTGGCATAATTATTCATAAGTCAAATTTATATGAGCCTGCGCCTAAAAATTCAGGTTTTTCAATGAAGTGGAGCCTTACATGAAGATGTAATATTTTCCAGCAATTTTAAATTTGTGAAGCTTTTTGGTTATAAATAATCCTTACATATGTATTTAAAGTACTTTAAATGGAAAGAAAAGTTACAAATAACATATCATATTAGTTTAAAAGGGTCTTAGGCCAAGTAAGACTGGAAAAAATTTAGGGTCAATTAAGGCCGTGCCACATATTTACATTTAAAAATGCATATTGAGGCTATAAAAAATAAAAATGTGTGTCTTTTTTATCATTTCTATACTCATGTGACATGATACAACAAATCTGAGCACAAAAAGACTCTTGCAAATAACTTTTCTTACAAGCAGTATGGGCTGAAACAAAGATTTTTGCCTTTTTAGGGAAAAACTTTCATGCAATTTATTCTCAACAGGCTTATATTTAAACCACTTGCTATCCTACAGAAGAAAAGAAATATAGTATGTGAAATGGAACAGGTACAATAGACATTGTAAAGTGCATTTGATACAGATTTAGTGAAGTCTCTAATATGGACATCAAATTTTATATACCAAGCTCCCCACTATTGCCTTCATCCAAACAAGGCGTTAGACAAGGGTCATTCATACAACACATTTTGCACATTTTATCTGAGATAAACTTCTTTTCTGTAGATTCAGAGTTCATAAATAAGTAAAAGAAGCAGGTAAAGGCATAGAAACACAAATATTGACACATAAAAACCTGTCAGATAGAAAGTCAGGATGCCATTTATGCATCAATATTGAAAAAGTTATAAAATGCCTATTTTGACCATAAAATGTCAAAATTGGTCGTTTTGGCAGAAATTCTATAAAATAAAAGTTTAAATCCTTTAGTTTCATGCTATTTGACAAGTTGACACCATCAAATCATTTAGGGAAGTTGCCAGAGTACAAATTCTATATTTACAGATTTCACCTCTTAGGTCCGAGAACACAATTAATTCGTAGTGCATTTCTTTTAGAACATAAATGAAAATAAAAAAAATCCCACCTGCGCTTTCTCAAAGAAACTTTTACAGTGTGTTGTACTACTTTTGGGACAAATTATATCAAATTTATAGAAAACTTCATCGCCTCTAACTCAAAATATGGCCAATTTTATGTTTAGGGCGTCTTGAAATCTTTTGACAGCTTCCGAAGTGCTCATTTTCAACCTTTTTCAGCTGGACCAAATCACTACTTTCCTTTAAAATTCTGGACCCAAATTTTTTTACAGTGTAATTTCAACCCCCTTCTTGCAATTTGAGGCAGTGAACATGGAGAAATAAATTTGGAAGGGGTATAAAAATTAATGGCAAGTAACCCACTGTCAACACTAGGGACTATATTTGTGAACAACGAAAATCAAGGGACGACAATGGTGGTCTCGGACCTAATAGGGTAGAAAGAGTAGACAAATCTTAAAAAAACTTGGTATGAACAAAGCTTAATGTATTATAACACTACTTACAAAGTTTCATGACAATAGGATGTATATTATAGACATTAAGTTTAGTTCTATACTCATCTTTGCGTGTAAAATTTTGACGTTAAAATTGAAAAATTTCAACTATCAACATTTGGGGCTTTAAAAATTTAAATATTGCAAAAAAATACTTGTTAAATGCCTTAATATATAACTTATCATGTACTAAAAGCAATAGAGTACTCATTTGATTTATCAGACTTGGCATAATTATTCATAAGTCAAATTTATATGAGCCTGCGCCTAAAAATTCAGGTTTTTCAATGAAGTGGAGCCTTACATGAAGATGTAATATTTTCCAGCAATTTTAAATTTGTGAAGCTTTTTGGTTATAAATAATCCTTACATATGTATTTAAAGTACTTTAAATGGAAAGAAAAGTTACAAATAACATATCATATTAGTTTAAAAGGGTCTTAGGCCAAGTAAGACTGGAAAAAATTTAGGGTCAATTAAGGCCGTGCCACATATTTACATTTAAAAATGCATATTGAGGCTATAAAAAATAAAAATGTGTGTCTTTTTTATCATTTCTATACTCATGTGACATGATACAACAAATCTGAGCACAAAAAGACTCTTGCAAATAACTTTTCTTACAAGCAGTATGGGCTGAAACAAAGATTTTTGCCTTTTTAGGGAAAAACTTTCATGCAATTTATTCTCAACAGGCTTATATTTAAACCACTTGCTATCCTACAGAAGAAAAGAAATATAGTATGTGAAATGGAACAGGTACAATAGACATTGTAAAGTGCATTTGATACAGATTTAGTGAAGTCTCTAATATGGACATCAAATTTTATATACCAAGCTCCCCACTATTGCCTTCATCCAAACAAGGCGTTAGACAAGGGTCATTCATACAACACATTTTGCACATTTTATCTGAGATAAACTTCTTTTCTGTAGATTCAGAGTTCATAAATAAGTAAAAGAAGCAGGTAAAGGCATAGAAACACAAATATTGACACATAAAAACCTGTCAGATAGAAAGTCAGGATGCCATTTATGCATCAATATTGAAAAAGTTATAAAATGCCTATTTTGACCATAAAATGTCAAAATTGGTCGTTTTGGCAGAAATTCTATAAAATAAAAGTTTAAATCCTTTAGTTTCATGCTATTTGACAAGTTGACACCATCAAATCATTTAGGGAAGTTGCCAGAGTACAAATTCTATATTTACAGATTTCACCTCTTAGGTCCGAGAACACAATTAATTCGTAGTGCATTTCTTTTAGAACATAAATGAAAATAAAAAAAATCCCACCTGCGCTTTCTCAAAGAAACTTTTACAGTGTGTTGTACTACTTTTGGGACAAATTATATCAAATTTATAGAAAACTTCATCGCCTCTAACTCAAAATATGGCCAATTTTATGTTTAGGGCGTCTTGAAATCTTTTGACAGCTTCCGAAGTGCTCATTTTCAACCTTTTTCAGCTGGACCAAATCACTACTTTCCTTTAAAATTCTGGACCCAAATTTTTTTACAGTGTAATTTCAACCCCCTTCTTGCAATTTGAGGCAGTGAACATGGAGAAATAAATTTGGAAGGGGTATAAAAATTAATGGCAAGTAACCCACTGTCAACACTAGGGACTATATTTGTGAACAACGAAAATCAAGGGACGACAATGGTGGTCTCGGACCTAATAGGGTAGAAAGAGTAGACAAATCTTAAAAAAACTTGGTATGAACAAAGCTTAATGTATTATAACACTACTTACAAAGTTTCATGACAATAGGATGTATATTATAGACATTAAGTTTAGTTCTATACTCATCTTTGCGTGTAAAATTTTGACGTTAAAATTGAAAAATTTCAACTATCAACATTTGGGGCTTTAAAAATTTAAATATTGCAAAAAAATACTTGTTAAATGCCTTAATATATAACTTATCATGTACTAAAAGCAATAGAGTACTCATTTGATTTATCAGACTTGGCATAATTATTCATAAGTCAAATTTATATGAGCCTGCGCCTAAAAATTCAGGTTTTTCAATGAAGTGGAGCCTTACATGAAGATGTAATATTTTCCAGCAATTTTAAATTTGTGAAGCTTTTTGGTTATAAATAATCCTTACATATGTATTTAAAGTACTTTAAATGGAAAGAAAAGTTACAAATAACATATCATATTAGTTTAAAAGGGTCTTAGGCCAAGTAAGACTGGAAAAAATTTAGGGTCAATTAAGGCCGTGCCACATATTTACATTTAAAAATGCATATTGAGGCTATAAAAAATAAAAATGTGTGTCTTTTTTATCATTTCTATACTCATGTGACATGATACAACAAATCTGAGCACAAAAAGACTCTTGCAAATAACTTTTCTTACAAGCAGTATGGGCTGAAACAAAGATTTTTGCCTTTTTAGGGAAAAACTTTCATGCAATTTATTCTCAACAGGCTTATATTTAAACCACTTGCTATCCTACAGAAGAAAAGAAATATAGTATGTGAAATGGAACAGGTACAATAGACATTGTAAAGTGCATTTGATACAGATTTAGTGAAGTCTCTAATATGGACATCAAATTTTATATACCAAGCTCCCCACTATTGCCTTCATCCAAACAAGGCGTTAGACAAGGGTCATTCATACAACACATTTTGCACATTTTATCTGAGATAAACTTCTTTTCTGTAGATTCAGAGTTCATAAATAAGTAAAAGAAGCAGGTAAAGGCATAGAAACACAAATATTGACACATAAAAACCTGTCAGATAGAAAGTCAGGATGCCATTTATGCATCAATATTGAAAAAGTTATAAAATGCCTATTTTGACCATAAAATGTCAAAATTGGTCGTTTTGGCAGAAATTCTATAAAATAAAAGTTTAAATCCTTTAGTTTCATGCTATTTGACAAGTTGACACCATCAAATCATTTAGGGAAGTTGCCAGAGTACAAATTCTATATTTACAGATTTCACCTCTTAGGTCCGAGAACACAATTAATTCGTAGTGCATTTCTTTTAGAACATAAATGAAAATAAAAAAAATCCCACCTGCGCTTTCTCAAAGAAACTTTTACAGTGTGTTGTACTACTTTTGGGACAAATTATATCAAATTTATAGAAAACTTCATCGCCTCTAACTCAAAATATGGCCAATTTTATGTTTAGGGCGTCTTGAAATCTTTTGACAGCTTCCGAAGTGCTCATTTTCAACCTTTTTCAGCTGGACCAAATCACTACTTTCCTTTAAAATTCTGGACCCAAATTTTTTTACAGTGTAATTTCAACCCCCTTCTTGCAATTTGAGGCAGTGAACATGGAGAAATAAATTTGGAAGGGGTATAAAAATTAATGGCAAGTAACCCACTGTCAACACTAGGGACTATATTTGTGAACAACGAAAATCAAGGGACGACAATGGTGGTCTCGGACCTAATAGGGTAGAAAGAGTAGACAAATCTTAAAAAAACTTGGTATGAACAAAGCTTAATGTATTATAACACTACTTACAAAGTTTCATGACAATAGGATGTATATTATAGACATTAAGTTTAGTTCTATACTCATCTTTGCGTGTAAAATTTTGACGTTAAAATTGAAAAATTTCAACTATCAACATTTGGGGCTTTAAAAATTTAAATATTGCAAAAAAATACTTGTTAAATGCCTTAATATATAACTTATCATGTACTAAAAGCAATAGAGTACTCATTTGATTTATCAGACTTGGCATAATTATTCATAAGTCAAATTTATATGAGCCTGCGCCTAAAAATTCAGGTTTTTCAATGAAGTGGAGCCTTACATGAAGATGTAATATTTTCCAGCAATTTTAAATTTGTGAAGCTTTTTGGTTATAAATAATCCTTACATATGTATTTAAAGTACTTTAAATGGAAAGAAAAGTTACAAATAACATATCATATTAGTTTAAAAGGGTCTTAGGCCAAGTAAGACTGGAAAAAATTTAGGGTCAATTAAGGCCGTGCCACATATTTACATTTAAAAATGCATATTGAGGCTATAAAAAATAAAAATGTGTGTCTTTTTTATCATTTCTATACTCATGTGACATGATACAACAAATCTGAGCACAAAAAGACTCTTGCAAATAACTTTTCTTACAAGCAGTATGGGCTGAAACAAAGATTTTTGCCTTTTTAGGGAAAAACTTTCATGCAATTTATTCTCAACAGGCTTATATTTAAACCACTTGCTATCCTACAGAAGAAAAGAAATATAGTATGTGAAATGGAACAGGTACAATAGACATTGTAAAGTGCATTTGATACAGATTTAGTGAAGTCTCTAATATGGACATCAAATTTTATATACCAAGCTCCCCACTATTGCCTTCATCCAAACAAGGCGTTAGACAAGGGTCATTCATACAACACATTTTGCACATTTTATCTGAGATAAACTTCTTTTCTGTAGATTCAGAGTTCATAAATAAGTAAAAGAAGCAGGTAAAGGCATAGAAACACAAATATTGACACATAAAAACCTGTCAGATAGAAAGTCAGGATGCCATTTATGCATCAATATTGAAAAAGTTATAAAATGCCTATTTTGACCATAAAATGTCAAAATTGGTCGTTTTGGCAGAAATTCTATAAAATAAAAGTTTAAATCCTTTAGTTTCATGCTATTTGACAAGTTGACACCATCAAATCATTTAGGGAAGTTGCCAGAGTACAAATTCTATATTTACAGATTTCACCTCTTAGGTCCGAGAACACAATTAATTCGTAGTGCATTTCTTTTAGAACATAAATGAAAATAAAAAAAATCCCACCTGCGCTTTCTCAAAGAAACTTTTACAGTGTGTTGTACTACTTTTGGGACAAATTATATCAAATTTATAGAAAACTTCATCGCCTCTAACTCAAAATATGGCCAATTTTATGTTTAGGGCGTCTTGAAATCTTTTGACAGCTTCCGAAGTGCTCATTTTCAACCTTTTTCAGCTGGACCAAATCACTACTTTCCTTTAAAATTCTGGACCCAAATTTTTTTACAGTGTAATTTCAACCCCCTTCTTGCAATTTGAGGCAGTGAACATGGAGAAATAAATTTGGAAGGGGTATAAAAATTAATGGCAAGTAACCCACTGTCAACACTAGGGACTATATTTGTGAACAACGAAAATCAAGGGACGACAATGGTGGTCTCGGACCTAATAGGGTAGAAAGAGTAGACAAATCTTAAAAAAACTTGGTATGAACAAAGCTTAATGTATTATAACACTACTTACAAAGTTTCATGACAATAGGATGTATATTATAGACATTAAGTTTAGTTCTATACTCATCTTTGCGTGTAAAATTTTGACGTTAAAATTGAAAAATTTCAACTATCAACATTTGGGGCTTTAAAAATTTAAATATTGCAAAAAAATACTTGTTAAATGCCTTAATATATAACTTATCATGTACTAAAAGCAATAGAGTACTCATTTGATTTATCAGACTTGGCATAATTATTCATAAGTCAAATTTATATGAGCCTGCGCCTAAAAATTCAGGTTTTTCAATGAAGTGGAGCCTTACATGAAGATGTAATATTTTCCAGCAATTTTAAATTTGTGAAGCTTTTTGGTTATAAATAATCCTTACATATGTATTTAAAGTACTTTAAATGGAAAGAAAAGTTACAAATAACATATCATATTAGTTTAAAAGGGTCTTAGGCCAAGTAAGACTGGAAAAAATTTAGGGTCAATTAAGGCCGTGCCACATATTTACATTTAAAAATGCATATTGAGGCTATAAAAAATAAAAATGTGTGTCTTTTTTATCATTTCTATACTCATGTGACATGATACAACAAATCTGAGCACAAAAAGACTCTTGCAAATAACTTTTCTTACAAGCAGTATGGGCTGAAACAAAGATTTTTGCCTTTTTAGGGAAAAACTTTCATGCAATTTATTCTCAACAGGCTTATATTTAAACCACTTGCTATCCTACAGAAGAAAAGAAATATAGTATGTGAAATGGAACAGGTACAATAGACATTGTAAAGTGCATTTGATACAGATTTAGTGAAGTCTCTAATATGGACATCAAATTTTATATACCAAGCTCCCCACTATTGCCTTCATCCAAACAAGGCGTTAGACAAGGGTCATTCATACAACACATTTTGCACATTTTATCTGAGATAAACTTCTTTTCTGTAGATTCAGAGTTCATAAATAAGTAAAAGAAGCAGGTAAAGGCATAGAAACACAAATATTGACACATAAAAACCTGTCAGATAGAAAGTCAGGATGCCATTTATGCATCAATATTGAAAAAGTTATAAAATGCCTATTTTGACCATAAAATGTCAAAATTGGTCGTTTTGGCAGAAATTCTATAAAATAAAAGTTTAAATCCTTTAGTTTCATGCTATTTGACAAGTTGACACCATCAAATCATTTAGGGAAGTTGCCAGAGTACAAATTCTATATTTACAGATTTCACCTCTTAGGTCCGAGAACACAATTAATTCGTAGTGCATTTCTTTTAGAACATAAATGAAAATAAAAAAAATCCCACCTGCGCTTTCTCAAAGAAACTTTTACAGTGTGTTGTACTACTTTTGGGACAAATTATATCAAATTTATAGAAAACTTCATCGCCTCTAACTCAAAATATGGCCAATTTTATGTTTAGGGCGTCTTGAAATCTTTTGACAGCTTCCGAAGTGCTCATTTTCAACCTTTTTCAGCTGGACCAAATCACTACTTTCCTTTAAAATTCTGGACCCAAATTTTTTTACAGTGTAATTTCAACCCCCTTCTTGCAATTTGAGGCAGTGAACATGGAGAAATAAATTTGGAAGGGGTATAAAAATTAATGGCAAGTAACCCACTGTCAACACTAGGGACTATATTTGTGAACAACGAAAATCAAGGGACGACAATGGTGGTCTCGGACCTAATAGGGTAGAAAGAGTAGACAAATCTTAAAAAAACTTGGTATGAACAAAGCTTAATGTATTATAACACTACTTACAAAGTTTCATGACAATAGGATGTATATTATAGACATTAAGTTTAGTTCTATACTCATCTTTGCGTGTAAAATTTTGACGTTAAAATTGAAAAATTTCAACTATCAACATTTGGGGCTTTAAAAATTTAAATATTGCAAAAAAATACTTGTTAAATGCCTTAATATATAACTTATCATGTACTAAAAGCAATAGAGTACTCATTTGATTTATCAGACTTGGCATAATTATTCATAAGTCAAATTTATATGAGCCTGCGCCTAAAAATTCAGGTTTTTCAATGAAGTGGAGCCTTACATGAAGATGTAATATTTTCCAGCAATTTTAAATTTGTGAAGCTTTTTGGTTATAAATAATCCTTACATATGTATTTAAAGTACTTTAAATGGAAAGAAAAGTTACAAATAACATATCATATTAGTTTAAAAGGGTCTTAGGCCAAGTAAGACTGGAAAAAATTTAGGGTCAATTAAGGCCGTGCCACATATTTACATTTAAAAATGCATATTGAGGCTATAAAAAATAAAAATGTGTGTCTTTTTTATCATTTCTATACTCATGTGACATGATACAACAAATCTGAGCACAAAAAGACTCTTGCAAATAACTTTTCTTACAAGCAGTATGGGCTGAAACAAAGATTTTTGCCTTTTTAGGGAAAAACTTTCATGCAATTTATTCTCAACAGGCTTATATTTAAACCACTTGCTATCCTACAGAAGAAAAGAAATATAGTATGTGAAATGGAACAGGTACAATAGACATTGTAAAGTGCATTTGATACAGATTTAGTGAAGTCTCTAATATGGACATCAAATTTTATATACCAAGCTCCCCACTATTGCCTTCATCCAAACAAGGCGTTAGACAAGGGTCATTCATACAACACATTTTGCACATTTTATCTGAGATAAACTTCTTTTCTGTAGATTCAGAGTTCATAAATAAGTAAAAGAAGCAGGTAAAGGCATAGAAACACAAATATTGACACATAAAAACCTGTCAGATAGAAAGTCAGGATGCCATTTATGCATCAATATTGAAAAAGTTATAAAATGCCTATTTTGACCATAAAATGTCAAAATTGGTCGTTTTGGCAGAAATTCTATAAAATAAAAGTTTAAATCCTTTAGTTTCATGCTATTTGACAAGTTGACACCATCAAATCATTTAGGGAAGTTGCCAGAGTACAAATTCTATATTTACAGATTTCACCTCTTAGGTCCGAGAACACAATTAATTCGTAGTGCATTTCTTTTAGAACATAAATGAAAATAAAAAAAATCCCACCTGCGCTTTCTCAAAGAAACTTTTACAGTGTGTTGTACTACTTTTGGGACAAATTATATCAAATTTATAGAAAACTTCATCGCCTCTAACTCAAAATATGGCCAATTTTATGTTTAGGGCGTCTTGAAATCTTTTGACAGCTTCCGAAGTGCTCATTTTCAACCTTTTTCAGCTGGACCAAATCACTACTTTCCTTTAAAATTCTGGACCCAAATTTTTTTACAGTGTAATTTCAACCCCCTTCTTGCAATTTGAGGCAGTGAACATGGAGAAATAAATTTGGAAGGGGTATAAAAATTAATGGCAAGTAACCCACTGTCAACACTAGGGACTATATTTGTGAACAACGAAAATCAAGGGACGACAATGGTGGTCTCGGACCTAATAGGGTAGAAAGAGTAGACAAATCTTAAAAAAACTTGGTATGAACAAAGCTTAATGTATTATAACACTACTTACAAAGTTTCATGACAATAGGATGTATATTATAGACATTAAGTTTAGTTCTATACTCATCTTTGCGTGTAAAATTTTGACGTTAAAATTGAAAAATTTCAACTATCAACATTTGGGGCTTTAAAAATTTAAATATTGCAAAAAAATACTTGTTAAATGCCTTAATATATAACTTATCATGTACTAAAAGCAATAGAGTACTCATTTGATTTATCAGACTTGGCATAATTATTCATAAGTCAAATTTATATGAGCCTGCGCCTAAAAATTCAGGTTTTTCAATGAAGTGGAGCCTTACATGAAGATGTAATATTTTCCAGCAATTTTAAATTTGTGAAGCTTTTTGGTTATAAATAATCCTTACATATGTATTTAAAGTACTTTAAATGGAAAGAAAAGTTACAAATAACATATCATATTAGTTTAAAAGGGTCTTAGGCCAAGTAAGACTGGAAAAAATTTAGGGTCAATTAAGGCCGTGCCACATATTTACATTTAAAAATGCATATTGAGGCTATAAAAAATAAAAATGTGTGTCTTTTTTATCATTTCTATACTCATGTGACATGATACAACAAATCTGAGCACAAAAAGACTCTTGCAAATAACTTTTCTTACAAGCAGTATGGGCTGAAACAAAGATTTTTGCCTTTTTAGGGAAAAACTTTCATGCAATTTATTCTCAACAGGCTTATATTTAAACCACTTGCTATCCTACAGAAGAAAAGAAATATAGTATGTGAAATGGAACAGGTACAATAGACATTGTAAAGTGCATTTGATACAGATTTAGTGAAGTCTCTAATATGGACATCAAATTTTATATACCAAGCTCCCCACTATTGCCTTCATCCAAACAAGGCGTTAGACAAGGGTCATTCATACAACACATTTTGCACATTTTATCTGAGATAAACTTCTTTTCTGTAGATTCAGAGTTCATAAATAAGTAAAAGAAGCAGGTAAAGGCATAGAAACACAAATATTGACACATAAAAACCTGTCAGATAGAAAGTCAGGATGCCATTTATGCATCAATATTGAAAAAGTTATAAAATGCCTATTTTGACCATAAAATGTCAAAATTGGTCGTTTTGGCAGAAATTCTATAAAATAAAAGTTTAAATCCTTTAGTTTCATGCTATTTGACAAGTTGACACCATCAAATCATTTAGGGAAGTTGCCAGAGTACAAATTCTATATTTACAGATTTCACCTCTTAGGTCCGAGAACACAATTAATTCGTAGTGCATTTCTTTTAGAACATAAATGAAAATAAAAAAAATCCCACCTGCGCTTTCTCAAAGAAACTTTTACAGTGTGTTGTACTACTTTTGGGACAAATTATATCAAATTTATAGAAAACTTCATCGCCTCTAACTCAAAATATGGCCAATTTTATGTTTAGGGCGTCTTGAAATCTTTTGACAGCTTCCGAAGTGCTCATTTTCAACCTTTTTCAGCTGGACCAAATCACTACTTTCCTTTAAAATTCTGGACCCAAATTTTTTTACAGTGTAATTTCAACCCCCTTCTTGCAATTTGAGGCAGTGAACATGGAGAAATAAATTTGGAAGGGGTATAAAAATTAATGGCAAGTAACCCACTGTCAACACTAGGGACTATATTTGTGAACAACGAAAATCAAGGGACGACAATGGTGGTCTCGGACCTAATAGGGTAGAAAGAGTAGACAAATCTTAAAAAAACTTGGTATGAACAAAGCTTAATGTATTATAACACTACTTACAAAGTTTCATGACAATAGGATGTATATTATAGACATTAAGTTTAGTTCTATACTCATCTTTGCGTGTAAAATTTTGACGTTAAAATTGAAAAATTTCAACTATCAACATTTGGGGCTTTAAAAATTTAAATATTGCAAAAAAATACTTGTTAAATGCCTTAATATATAACTTATCATGTACTAAAAGCAATAGAGTACTCATTTGATTTATCAGACTTGGCATAATTATTCATAAGTCAAATTTATATGAGCCTGCGCCTAAAAATTCAGGTTTTTCAATGAAGTGGAGCCTTACATGAAGATGTAATATTTTCCAGCAATTTTAAATTTGTGAAGCTTTTTGGTTATAAATAATCCTTACATATGTATTTAAAGTACTTTAAATGGAAAGAAAAGTTACAAATAACATATCATATTAGTTTAAAAGGGTCTTAGGCCAAGTAAGACTGGAAAAAATTTAGGGTCAATTAAGGCCGTGCCACATATTTACATTTAAAAATGCATATTGAGGCTATAAAAAATAAAAATGTGTGTCTTTTTTATCATTTCTATACTCATGTGACATGATACAACAAATCTGAGCACAAAAAGACTCTTGCAAATAACTTTTCTTACAAGCAGTATGGGCTGAAACAAAGATTTTTGCCTTTTTAGGGAAAAACTTTCATGCAATTTATTCTCAACAGGCTTATATTTAAACCACTTGCTATCCTACAGAAGAAAAGAAATATAGTATGTGAAATGGAACAGGTACAATAGACATTGTAAAGTGCATTTGATACAGATTTAGTGAAGTCTCTAATATGGACATCAAATTTTATATACCAAGCTCCCCACTATTGCCTTCATCCAAACAAGGCGTTAGACAAGGGTCATTCATACAACACATTTTGCACATTTTATCTGAGATAAACTTCTTTTCTGTAGATTCAGAGTTCATAAATAAGTAAAAGAAGCAGGTAAAGGCATAGAAACACAAATATTGACACATAAAAACCTGTCAGATAGAAAGTCAGGATGCCATTTATGCATCAATATTGAAAAAGTTATAAAATGCCTATTTTGACCATAAAATGTCAAAATTGGTCGTTTTGGCAGAAATTCTATAAAATAAAAGTTTAAATCCTTTAGTTTCATGCTATTTGACAAGTTGACACCATCAAATCATTTAGGGAAGTTGCCAGAGTACAAATTCTATATTTACAGATTTCACCTCTTAGGTCCGAGAACACAATTAATTCGTAGTGCATTTCTTTTAGAACATAAATGAAAATAAAAAAAATCCCACCTGCGCTTTCTCAAAGAAACTTTTACAGTGTGTTGTACTACTTTTGGGACAAATTATATCAAATTTATAGAAAACTTCATCGCCTCTAACTCAAAATATGGCCAATTTTATGTTTAGGGCGTCTTGAAATCTTTTGACAGCTTCCGAAGTGCTCATTTTCAACCTTTTTCAGCTGGACCAAATCACTACTTTCCTTTAAAATTCTGGACCCAAATTTTTTTACAGTGTAATTTCAACCCCCTTCTTGCAATTTGAGGCAGTGAACATGGAGAAATAAATTTGGAAGGGGTATAAAAATTAATGGCAAGTAACCCACTGTCAACACTAGGGACTATATTTGTGAACAACGAAAATCAAGGGACGACAATGGTGGTCTCGGACCTAATAGGGTAGAAAGAGTAGACAAATCTTAAAAAAACTTGGTATGAACAAAGCTTAATGTATTATAACACTACTTACAAAGTTTCATGACAATAGGATGTATATTATAGACATTAAGTTTAGTTCTATACTCATCTTTGCGTGTAAAATTTTGACGTTAAAATTGAAAAATTTCAACTATCAACATTTGGGGCTTTAAAAATTTAAATATTGCAAAAAAATACTTGTTAAATGCCTTAATATATAACTTATCATGTACTAAAAGCAATAGAGTACTCATTTGATTTATCAGACTTGGCATAATTATTCATAAGTCAAATTTATATGAGCCTGCGCCTAAAAATTCAGGTTTTTCAATGAAGTGGAGCCTTACATGAAGATGTAATATTTTCCAGCAATTTTAAATTTGTGAAGCTTTTTGGTTATAAATAATCCTTACATATGTATTTAAAGTACTTTAAATGGAAAGAAAAGTTACAAATAACATATCATATTAGTTTAAAAGGGTCTTAGGCCAAGTAAGACTGGAAAAAATTTAGGGTCAATTAAGGCCGTGCCACATATTTACATTTAAAAATGCATATTGAGGCTATAAAAAATAAAAATGTGTGTCTTTTTTATCATTTCTATACTCATGTGACATGATACAACAAATCTGAGCACAAAAAGACTCTTGCAAATAACTTTTCTTACAAGCAGTATGGGCTGAAACAAAGATTTTTGCCTTTTTAGGGAAAAACTTTCATGCAATTTATTCTCAACAGGCTTATATTTAAACCACTTGCTATCCTACAGAAGAAAAGAAATATAGTATGTGAAATGGAACAGGTACAATAGACATTGTAAAGTGCATTTGATACAGATTTAGTGAAGTCTCTAATATGGACATCAAATTTTATATACCAAGCTCCCCACTATTGCCTTCATCCAAACAAGGCGTTAGACAAGGGTCATTCATACAACACATTTTGCACATTTTATCTGAGATAAACTTCTTTTCTGTAGATTCAGAGTTCATAAATAAGTAAAAGAAGCAGGTAAAGGCATAGAAACACAAATATTGACACATAAAAACCTGTCAGATAGAAAGTCAGGATGCCATTTATGCATCAATATTGAAAAAGTTATAAAATGCCTATTTTGACCATAAAATGTCAAAATTGGTCGTTTTGGCAGAAATTCTATAAAATAAAAGTTTAAATCCTTTAGTTTCATGCTATTTGACAAGTTGACACCATCAAATCATTTAGGGAAGTTGCCAGAGTACAAATTCTATATTTACAGATTTCACCTCTTAGGTCCGAGAACACAATTAATTCGTAGTGCATTTCTTTTAGAACATAAATGAAAATAAAAAAAATCCCACCTGCGCTTTCTCAAAGAAACTTTTACAGTGTGTTGTACTACTTTTGGGACAAATTATATCAAATTTATAGAAAACTTCATCGCCTCTAACTCAAAATATGGCCAATTTTATGTTTAGGGCGTCTTGAAATCTTTTGACAGCTTCCGAAGTGCTCATTTTCAACCTTTTTCAGCTGGACCAAATCACTACTTTCCTTTAAAATTCTGGACCCAAATTTTTTTACAGTGTAATTTCAACCCCCTTCTTGCAATTTGAGGCAGTGAACATGGAGAAATAAATTTGGAAGGGGTATAAAAATTAATGGCAAGTAACCCACTGTCAACACTAGGGACTATATTTGTGAACAACGAAAATCAAGGGACGACAATGGTGGTCTCGGACCTAATAGGGTAGAAAGAGTAGACAAATCTTAAAAAAACTTGGTATGAACAAAGCTTAATGTATTATAACACTACTTACAAAGTTTCATGACAATAGGATGTATATTATAGACATTAAGTTTAGTTCTATACTCATCTTTGCGTGTAAAATTTTGACGTTAAAATTGAAAAATTTCAACTATCAACATTTGGGGCTTTAAAAATTTAAATATTGCAAAAAAATACTTGTTAAATGCCTTAATATATAACTTATCATGTACTAAAAGCAATAGAGTACTCATTTGATTTATCAGACTTGGCATAATTATTCATAAGTCAAATTTATATGAGCCTGCGCCTAAAAATTCAGGTTTTTCAATGAAGTGGAGCCTTACATGAAGATGTAATATTTTCCAGCAATTTTAAATTTGTGAAGCTTTTTGGTTATAAATAATCCTTACATATGTATTTAAAGTACTTTAAATGGAAAGAAAAGTTACAAATAACATATCATATTAGTTTAAAAGGGTCTTAGGCCAAGTAAGACTGGAAAAAATTTAGGGTCAATTAAGGCCGTGCCACATATTTACATTTAAAAATGCATATTGAGGCTATAAAAAATAAAAATGTGTGTCTTTTTTATCATTTCTATACTCATGTGACATGATACAACAAATCTGAGCACAAAAAGACTCTTGCAAATAACTTTTCTTACAAGCAGTATGGGCTGAAACAAAGATTTTTGCCTTTTTAGGGAAAAACTTTCATGCAATTTATTCTCAACAGGCTTATATTTAAACCACTTGCTATCCTACAGAAGAAAAGAAATATAGTATGTGAAATGGAACAGGTACAATAGACATTGTAAAGTGCATTTGATACAGATTTAGTGAAGTCTCTAATATGGACATCAAATTTTATATACCAAGCTCCCCACTATTGCCTTCATCCAAACAAGGCGTTAGACAAGGGTCATTCATACAACACATTTTGCACATTTTATCTGAGATAAACTTCTTTTCTGTAGATTCAGAGTTCATAAATAAGTAAAAGAAGCAGGTAAAGGCATAGAAACACAAATATTGACACATAAAAACCTGTCAGATAGAAAGTCAGGATGCCATTTATGCATCAATATTGAAAAAGTTATAAAATGCCTATTTTGACCATAAAATGTCAAAATTGGTCGTTTTGGCAGAAATTCTATAAAATAAAAGTTTAAATCCTTTAGTTTCATGCTATTTGACAAGTTGACACCATCAAATCATTTAGGGAAGTTGCCAGAGTACAAATTCTATATTTACAGATTTCACCTCTTAGGTCCGAGAACACAATTAATTCGTAGTGCATTTCTTTTAGAACATAAATGAAAATAAAAAAAATCCCACCTGCGCTTTCTCAAAGAAACTTTTACAGTGTGTTGTACTACTTTTGGGACAAATTATATCAAATTTATAGAAAACTTCATCGCCTCTAACTCAAAATATGGCCAATTTTATGTTTAGGGCGTCTTGAAATCTTTTGACAGCTTCCGAAGTGCTCATTTTCAACCTTTTTCAGCTGGACCAAATCACTACTTTCCTTTAAAATTCTGGACCCAAATTTTTTTACAGTGTAATTTCAACCCCCTTCTTGCAATTTGAGGCAGTGAACATGGAGAAATAAATTTGGAAGGGGTATAAAAATTAATGGCAAGTAACCCACTGTCAACACTAGGGACTATATTTGTGAACAACGAAAATCAAGGGACGACAATGGTGGTCTCGGACCTAATAGGGTAGAAAGAGTAGACAAATCTTAAAAAAACTTGGTATGAACAAAGCTTAATGTATTATAACACTACTTACAAAGTTTCATGACAATAGGATGTATATTATAGACATTAAGTTTAGTTCTATACTCATCTTTGCGTGTAAAATTTTGACGTTAAAATTGAAAAATTTCAACTATCAACATTTGGGGCTTTAAAAATTTAAATATTGCAAAAAAATACTTGTTAAATGCCTTAATATATAACTTATCATGTACTAAAAGCAATAGAGTACTCATTTGATTTATCAGACTTGGCATAATTATTCATAAGTCAAATTTATATGAGCCTGCGCCTAAAAATTCAGGTTTTTCAATGAAGTGGAGCCTTACATGAAGATGTAATATTTTTCCAGCAATTTTAAATTTGTGAAGCTTTTTGGTTATAAATAATCCTTACATATGTATTTAAAGTACTTTAAATGGAAAGAAAAGTTACAAATAACATATCATATTAGTTTAAAAGGTCTTAGGCCAAGTAAGACTGGAAAAAATTTAGGGTCAATTAAGGCCGTGCCACATATTTACATTTAAAAAATGCATATTGAGGCTATAAAAAATAAAAATGTGTGTCTTTTTTATCATTTCTATACTCATGTGACATGATACAACAAATCTGAGCACAAAAAGACTCTTGCAAATAACTTTTCTTACAAGCAGTATGGGCTGAAACAAAGATTTTTGCCTTTTTAGGAAAAACTTTCATGCAATTTATTCTCAACAGGCTTATATTTAAACCACTTGCTATCCTACAGAAGAAAAGAAATATAGTATGTGAAATGGAACAGGTACAATAGACATTGTAAAGTGCATTTGATACAGATTTAGTGAAGTCTCTAATATGGACATCAAATTTTATATACCAAGCTCCCCACTATTGCCTTCATCCAAACAAGGCGTTAGACAAGGGTCATTCATACAACACATTTTGCACATTTTATCTGAGATAAACTTCTTTTCTGTAGATTCAGAGTTCATAAATAAGTAAAAGAAGCAGGTAAAGGCATAGAAACACAAATATTGACACATAAAAACCTGTCAGATAGAAAGTCAGGATGCCATTTATGCATCAATATTGAAAAAGTTATAAAAATGCCTATTTTGACCATAAAATGTCAAAATTGGTCGTTTTGGCAGAAATTCTATAAAATAAAAGTTTAAATCCTTTAGTTTCATGCTATTTGACAAGTTGACACCATCAAATCATTTAGGGAAGTTGCCAGAGTACAAATTCTATATTTACAGATTTCACCTCTTAGGTCCGAGAACACAATTAATTCGTAGTGCATTTCTTTTAGAACATAAATGAAAATAAAAAAAATCCCACCTGCGCTTTCTCAAAGAAACTTTTACAGTGTGTTGTACTACTTTTGGGACAAATTATATCAAATTTATAGAAAACTTCATCGCCTCTAACTCAAAATATGGCCAATTTTATGTTTAGGGCGTCTTGAAATCTTTTGACAGCTCCGAAGTGCTCATTTTCAACCTTTTTCAGCTGGACCAAATCACTACTTTCCTTTAAAATTCTGGACCCAAATTTTTTTACAGTGTAATTTCAACCCCCTTCTTGCAATTTGAGGCAGTGAACATGGAGAAATAAATTTGGAAGGGGTATAAAAATTAATGGCAAGTAACCCACTGTCAACACTAGGGACTATATTTGTGAACAACGAAAATCAAGGGACGACAATGGTGGTCTCGGACCTAATAGGGTAGAAAGAGTAGACAAATCTTAAAAAAACTTGGTATGAACAAAGCTTAATGTATTATAACACTACTTACAAAGTTTCATGACAATAGGATGTATATTATAGACATTAAGTTTAGTTCTATACTCATCTTTGCGTGTAAAATTTTGACGTTAAAATTGAAAAATTTCAACTATCAACATTTGGGGCTTTAAAAATTTAAATATTGCAAAAAAATACTTGTTAAATGCCTTAATATATAACTTATCATGTACTAAAAGCAATAGAGTACTCATTTGATTTATCAGACTTGGCATAATTATTCATAAGTCAAATTTATATGAGCCTGCGCCTAAAAATTCAGGTTTTTCAATGAAGTGGAGCCTTACATGAAGATGTAATATTTTCCAGCAATTTTAAATTTGTGAAGCTTTTTTGGTTATAAATAATCGCTTACATATGTATTTAAAGTACTTTAAATGGAAAGATGTAAAATTACCAAATAGACAGCACTGAACGATCTAAATATTTGAAATTGAGAGTAAAGTAGTTACAACAGAGTCTGAATATTTAAACATCGTGAACAAACGGCCGTAAAAATGTAATAATATTTTTTTACTAAGTATAACTAGAAGAATGTGGCTAGGTACTTATACATCCCTCAAAAAATTAAGCAATTTAAATTGGTATCTTCAACAAATGTATTTAACAAATGAAAAAGGTTGAGAAAAAGAAACAGAGACTGTAATAATAAGTAATATAACCTGAATGTGAAGCACTACACGGAGTCGAACTACATCTTTTCATTTATCCCATTTGGTGCCAAAGTTGTTAATTTTCGTATCCAAAATCTTTCCCGAGCGAGTCTATCCTCCTTAGACCAAGCAGAGTTGTGGTCAATGATTTTAATGGTCAGTCGATTGAGATCTGCCTTAGTGTGGCCAGGGGATCTCAAATGTCGACTGAGAGGGAGGTCTGGCTTGCATTGGTAGTCGCTACGATGGCCGTTCATTCGTTTGTGAAACGGCTGTTCTGACTCGCCAACATACTGTTTACCACATTTACACTGTAAGAGATACACAACATTTGAAGTCTTGCAATTAACATTGCAAAATATGGTGTATTCTGTGCCAGTGGAGTGACTGTTAAAAGTCTGGGTATCCAGTATTTGTTTGCAAGTCAGACATCGTTTGTTTCCGCAACCCTTGCAAGATCCCATAGATGATAAGCCTGCTTGAGAGGATAAATCAGCTCTCACCAGCAAGTCTTTAAGGCTTTTGGGCCTACGGAATGCCAGTACAGGTGGCTCGGGAAAGATCTTGGATAGTTTTGAATGTTTTTCGATCTCTTTCCAATTTTCGCGGATTAGGTGAGATAAGTTGTCAAATTTTGGATGGTAATTCAACACAAAAGGCACCCTCTTGTTGACCTTTTTTTCTTTATATTGTAAAAGCTCATCTCGGCTGATGTTGTTAGCACGAGAAAAACCTTTATCAATGTCTTTTCTTTTGTAGCCCCGATGTTTAAGGTGACCGCGAAGTTCTTGTAGACGTTTTTTTGCAATATCGTTGGTGGAGCAAATCCTTTTTATTCGTATGGCCTGGCTGTAGGGAATGCTCTTGGTGCAGTGTTTGGGATGACAACTCAAAGGAGATAGATATTGATGTTTGTCTGTGGGCTTGCAATACAGATCTGTTAATATGTTTCCATCCCTCAATTGCGTTGTAGTGTCAAGAAATGTGATCTTAGAGTCAGAGATTTCATATGTGAATTTTATTGAGGGATGGGCATTGTTGGCATGATGAATGAACAGATTTAGTTCTTGTTCAGTATTGTCCCACTTCATGTCAATATCGTCGATAAATCGAAACCAAGAGAGGGGTTGATGAAGAGATGCATTGAGAATTCTTTGTTCTAGTTTCCCCATAAAAATATTGGCATAAGACGGGGCCATCTTTGTTCCCATTGCTGTTCCATTAACTTGGAGGAAGTGTTCGCCATTAAATACGAAGTTATTGCATTTCAATACCAAAGTTAGAAGCTGGATGAGACATTCAGTTGGTGGATGTAAGGTGTTACGAGAGTTCCAGACTTCCCTACAGGCTTCAATACCATCGTCATGGGGGATGTTAGTATAGAGGGAGGTAACATCAAGCGAAACAAGGATCGTTTCAGGTGGGAGAGGGTTCAGAGATTCCATTTTCTTAAGATATATATATGCTATTTTACAAAAAAATTGTATTGTGATTTCATAACGTTATCAAATTTTACTATCTAGCATATGAGTAAGATGTGAGATTGTAGAGCAAAGAGTTGAAACGTATTTCAATAAGATTTTTGCATATGGAGTCGTATTGTACTGAAGATTGTTTTTTATAAATTGATATTTACATAGTATTATGGTTTGAACTGAATTCAACCTGTGGAAAAAAATTATCCAAATTTTTGCTAAGCGGGGGGATGTTATGTATTAGGGTTGAATTCTGTTCGAGGTCGGGGCTATTCCAGGTAAGGGTGTAAGGTCAGACCCGTAATGCTGTGTTTGATGTTTCTTGAGTATGAACGTGCTTATGGAGAATAAAGACGTGTTTGTAATGATGTCTTGTCCATTTATTTAGTCCCCGTAAAAGGCAAGAACATCTCAATAAGAACAAGAGCATTTGTCCAAGTTTTACACTCTTCACTACCCCATCTCTATATCGTCAAAGCATATAATAATATTTTCATCTGCAGGACTGTTAGCTACCTAAAAAATATGAGAAATTGAAAAGTCCCAGAAAAAGTTGACAACATAATATTTTTAAATCAACACAAATTGGTTGCACCCTGTATCGACCCTCCAAAAATTATTGAAGGCATCAGTAAGTTCTATTCATCACCCCTTTGTATGTCATTAAATGTGTTGGTTTACGGTTCCTTAATACTTTTGTTTGAGTTATAATATTTGGATAGATATTAACTAATTACTTAACTAGATTATTTCCAGTTTACATAATTAGTAAATGTAGTAAATGCAAATGAGCTATTAATCATGGTATAAAATTCCTTGGACTATCTATTCCTAAGTAATTGGCGATTCTAAGACAATGACCCACAATACATAAAATGGGTATAATTTTGTGTTTCCATTTTGGTTATGTTTTACCGAGCGATACTCGCTCGGTAAATCTAACGAGTAATGGATTAGTAAATCTTTACCGAGTTGACATCCCTAATAATGATACATAAGTTATTGTTCTGAAACTACGAAATGCTTGTTTTTTGTCCCTAATTCCTACACTTTTGGTACCATGACCACCCCAAAAATCAATCTCAACCTTCATTTTGTGGTGTTGAACACTCTGGTAAAATTTCATATCTATTCACTAAACCGACACCATGACATTATACAGGGGCTTTCCATACTAAGTTAGTATAGAAAGTCCCTGCATTAAACGAATGCAAAAAGTATTTTGCTGTCATATAAAAACATCAATGTTGCAGTGTCACAAACCATCTCCATAGATACACAACAGCTAAAAATCTAAATAATAGCAAATTTTCATGCGTTTATATACTCTTACAAGTAAGTACACATCTGATGTAGCAATATTCCTTTATTTGACCTCAGGAGGATTTTCTTGGTTTTTTGTTTAAGAGTTACCCCCAAGTAGATGAATGCATTCTATATCTATGTATTCTAAAATGCTGACAAAACAAAAATTATATCAAATTTGTGTTTCTTGTTCTTATTAATAAATCATCCAGTCATTCTGGCCACGCGACATAATTAAATCTTTATGCATCTTGATTATATATAATTGACTTTATTTTAATTGAATACCCAGACTTAGGTCCTTTTCACATTTTTAAAGGGTAATTTATCTTCCATAAACAATGACTGTCATTCAGACGTCATCTCAAAGTATAAACAGATAACAACATAGTCGCAGTTGTATTTAGGAAGCTTGCCAAAATAACAATAGTGGTCATATTTGTACTTTGTATTATCTAATTATAGATAAATTACGTGCAAGTTAGTACTAATTCTAATATCAAATTTCAATAGTAATTATTATAATAAATTAAAATATAAATTGAATATAACTTTAAAATTAAAGGGTTATTGAAATATGAATGTGGTTTCATGCTTTTGATTAAGCTATTTTTTAATAGTAAAAAAGGAAACTTTTGTATCAGGAATATTTCTTGTAAACTTGTAACCAGGTGCTCCGCAGGGCGCAGCTTTATACGACCGCAGAGGTCGAACCCTGAACAGTTGGGGCAAGTATGGACAAAACATTCAAGCATGATACAGCTCTGAATTTGGATTGTGATCAAATTTTTGACATTACATGGTTTTTTTTTTACACAAAACAAGTGCCAAGATTTTACAAATCAATTAAAGATTTCTTCTTCAAACTTTTTAAATCTAAAATTAAATAGTTGACACAGCATAGGTTTCTGACACAGAATGAATGTGGTCTAATGAACTTAAAAGGTTTTTTTTGCCTTTGAGCAATTCACTATGCTGTTGAATATTAATCCTCTCAAAAAAATGTTTGAAGAAATTTTCTTTTTATTTATGAAATCTGAAATGAGAAAAATTTAACCCCCCCCCCCCCATTTTTTTTCACATCCCCGTTTCCCTTTTTCAAAACTGATATCAATTCAAATTTCTAATGGAGTTTGCAACAATAACTACTCATTTAAATACATCATAAAATATTAAGATGTAAAAAAACTGCTTGTTATCACTGAATGGTAAAGATTATTTAAATTTATCAGTTGGTAGTAAAAAGTGTATATACATTGTATATTGTATATAACAAAGATTTAAGTTGATTCTGGACAAAGAAAGATAACTCCAATTAAAAAAAATTCTTGCTATTGCACAATATTGTGCAATAGGATATTTCTTGCTTACTATTCTGGACAAAGAAAGATAACTCTAATTAAAAAAAATTTGCTATTTCACAATATTGTGCAATTAGATATTTCTTGCCATTGCACAATACTGTGCAATTGAAAAGACTTGCTATTGCACAATACTTAATATAATAATTTTAGATCCTGATTTGGACCAACTTGAAAACTGGGCCCATAATCAAAAATCTAAGTACATGTTTAGATTCAGCATATCAAAGAGGCCCAAGAATTCAATTTTTGTTAAAATCAAACTTAGTTTAATTTTGGACCCTTTGGACTTTAATGTAGAATTTGAAATTTGAAAACAGGACCAAAAATGAAGAATCTACATACACAGTTAGATTTGGCATATCAAAGAACCCCAAGGATTCAATTTTTGATGAAATCAAACAAAGTTTAATTTTGGACCCTTTGGACCTTAATGTAGACCAATTTGAAAACTGGACCAAAAAACTTCAATAATCAAGAATCTAAGTACATTTTTAGATTCAACATATCAAAGAACCCAACTGTTCATTTTTTGTCAAAATCAAACTAAGTTTAATTTTGGACCCTTTGGACCTTAATGTAGACCAATTTGAAAACGGGACCAAAAGTTGAGAATCTACATATACAGTTAGATTCGGCATATCAAAGAACCCCAATTATTCAATTTTGATGAAATCAAACAAAGTTTAATTTTGGACCCTTTGGGCCCCTTTTTCCTAAACTGTTGGGACCAAAACTCCCAAAATCAATACCAACCTTCCTTTTATGGTCATAAGCCTTGTGTTTAAATTTCATAGATTTGTATTTACTTATACTAACGTTATGGTGCGAAAACCAAGAAAAATGCTTATTTGGGTCCCTTTTTGGCCCCTAATTCCTAAACTGTTGGGTCCTAAACTCCCAAAATCAATACCAACCTTCCTTTTGTGGTCATAAACATTGTGTTTAAATTTCATAGATTTCTATTTACTTAACCTAAGGTTATTGTGCAAAAACCAAGAAAAATGCTTATTTGGGCCCTTTATTGGCCCCTTAT
The DNA here is from genome assembly GCF_963676685.1 of Mytilus edulis. Lineage (NCBI taxonomy): Eukaryota > Metazoa > Mollusca > Bivalvia > Mytilida > Mytilidae > Mytilus > Mytilus edulis. Next base: position 81,919,202 of record NC_092348.1, read on the forward strand.
TCCTAAACTATTGAAACCAAAACTCCCAAAACCAATCCCAATCTTTCTTTTGTGGTCATAAACCTTGTGTCAAAATTTCATAGATTTCTATTAACTTAAACTAAAGTTATGGTGCGAAAACCAAGAAAATGCTTATTTGGGCCCTTTTTGGCCCCTAATTCCTAAAATGTTGTGACCAAAACTCCCAAAATCAATACCAACCTTCCTTTTATGGTCATAAACCTTGTGTTAAAATTTCATAGATTTCTATTCACTTTTACTACAGTTAGAGTGCGAAAACTAAAAGTATTCGGACGCCGGACGACGACGACGACGCCGACGCCAACGGGATAGCAATATACGACGAAAATTTTGCGGTCGTATAAAAAAGACATCATATTAGATTTCAATTAGGGTTTTTATGTGATAATTGCTGTTTATCACAATTCGATATAACAGGTGCAAAAGATTCCAGAGGGACATTCAAACTCATATATGGAAAATAAACCGACAATGCCATGGATAAAAACTAAAAAAAGACAAAAAAAAGTACACAAAACACAACATAGAAAAATTTAGACTAAGCAACACAAAGCCCACCATAAAATTTTGACAAAAATAAATTTGTAAAATGCTCTCAGTTTCCTTACGAATGCATGTATAGGAAAAAAGCCAGTATTCCCTTTCACAAATAAACTTACGACTAAGATAAATCGTAATTAAACTGAATTGTTCATGACTTATAATCAATTCTAGATTTAAGTATATTTGTGAAACCGTCTTTGGTTTCTCTGCATGTTAATCTTTGTAACAACTCTTTGAGGGGAACTTAGGTTGTGGCATAGCACAATTTCTGACCATATTCTTATTCCGTGCCCTTTGTCAAAGTAGAACAACTTGCAGAAAATCAATTGTAGTAATTGTTACTCAGTTCTCATTCTGGATATGTATGAAATACTTGCCACTGACCATTATCAAGCAAAAAAATAACATTTCCTGGCATTGAATTAAAATGTTAAATATTGTGTACATTTTATTCTAATAAACTTAAATAAATATATTAAACACATACATCATTGTAACTGAATAAAAAAATAACTTCTTTCTATAATCTATTTGTAAAGAACATATATTTTAATTGAAAAGAAAAAGCTCAATATGAGACATGAAAATGTTTTTACCCACTTCCTATAAATAAACCCATTAAAAGATTTACTCAATACTTAACTTAAACCATGGAAATATATTATAAAACATTACTTCTGAAACTAATGACACAACCAATAGTCACTTATAAATCTAACATATAAATTCTGCAGGGGCCTCAGTGGTCTAAGGTGTTACTACTATAACCACTAGCCAGTCAACACTGAGGTTGTGAGCCCTGCTCGTGTGCGTGCACTCGACTTCAATCTTAATTGACTAGGATTGTCAGTTTTCCTATCGAAGGTCTGTGATCTTCTCCGGGCACTCTGGCTTCCTCCACCAATAAAAACTGTCCATCATGAAAAAGACTAAATGTGGTGCTTAAAAGCGGCATTAAAACACCAAAAATCAACCAAAAATTTGTGTAGGTGTGTGTTTTCTACTTTCAGAAGGAAGAAAATATGAGTCTACCAATTTGTATTTGTTATAATGAAAAATAATCTCACAAATCAGAAACTGATTTAAACCTTGCTTATCAGAAATGCCATATGAATGTTACAAGGGTCAGAATCGACAGCTGCATCCTATAAAGTGGCACAATACCTTCTTTTTCGTATAGTTTAACATATAACCACCATCTCGAGAATTTTCCATTTAATTTGTAATTTTTGAAGCATGAAAACTTAAAAAAAAAAAGTAATTTTTATCCTTCTACGGTAATAGAAATTTTTAAGATATATTCAGACATAAAACATAATTATAAAGGAAAATCAAAAAGTTCAGTCTTTTTTCAAATCAAGTTTTACATTCAAATCATCAGATATTTTACTATCTGTGTTTTCTGATTGCTCATCTGGTTTGACTATAGGTGCATCTGTTGAAGAATCTGGTTTGACTGTAGGTGCATCTGTTGAAGAATCTGGTTTGACTGTAGGTGCATCTGTTGAGGGATTTACTGTATCTTCTAGTTCCTCATCTGTTGATTCACCTCCTGTTGTGAAGGTCACTTTGTCAGGAGTTTCACTATGTAACAAAGGTTTTGATTGGATATCTATGTTAGTTGATGTTGCATTATCTAATTGATCAGTTTTTGTGGCGTCTGTTGTGATTATTGTATCAACTGGTTTACTGTCAGTTTCTTGAACAACTGGACTGGTATCTATTGGTTCTAGTTTGGGTATTAGGTGCTCTATAGGAGCCAAAACTTTTGTTATATCTACAATACCCAAATTGCCCTGAAACGATAATTATTGAGCAAATTTTAGTAGTTTTAAATACTCAGTTACGAAGTTATGCATACCAATAGACCCTTAAACTATTTTGGATGCTGCTATATTTAAAGTAACTTTCAAGATGACTATATCCAATTTTGGAATTAAATTCAAGCCTTTCTTTGTAAAAATTCTGCACAATTCTTTATTTTTGTATAAAAAAATGGAAACTTTTGTCCAACCAACTAAATCAATACACACAAAGTTAAAACAATCCACCTTTTACATAACTTGTAAAATACAAACTTACCATTTTATTAAATTCTAAGATAGACACTCCCAGTATCTGTGCTAGATGAGCTGGTGGGAACAGTGTCTGCAGACATTTATTTAGGTATGGTACCAAGTTTGTTACATAAACTGTACAAAAATTATCAAAATTATCCTTCTCTTTTTTGTCAAACGTTGTCTCCTCAGCCCTGTGGAATAAAAAAATTCTATCAATAAATAAATTTATAGATGTAAAAATATTTTTATGATACCATTGAAAATTCTAGGACTAAAATTTTCCAAATAACAATCAAATAATTATACATGTACTTTGATTGTCTGTTTGGAAATTTATTTGAATATAAAATTCTATATAAGAGTATCTCTTTATATATTGATAACCTTATAGATAACAATATGAAGAATTATATATCCTACCACAGCATCAAGTTTGTTATGATATTTCTTCTCTTGAGATAGTTCAACATGAGGTTTGTTCAGATAGCTTAAGATTTATTTCAAACTGAACTATACTGAAAATTACTTGACCTGTAAACAGTTTTTGTTAAAATGTTGCAATCTTCATTAATTCATACACTGTAAGGTTCTTCGATTTAATTTAATGTAGAACAATCCTTTTCATACCTGTGCCATACTTATTAGTGTTTTTACAATTAAGGAATATCTAATTACCTTTTTAGTGAAGAAAATTTCCTTCATAACTGTGCTACATTATCGGTATTTTATAACTTAGGAATATCAAATTACCTGTGAAATGCCAGTATAATTCGGTTGATTTGCTGTAGAGATGATTCTAAAGCCTGTGACACTTCACATGCCATTGATATAGGAGCACAGAGCCGTAACTCATTAAAGGCTGTCAGTATATGGTTACAGTAGGCAGCCAAGGGATAGAAGTCCAATAGTAAATTAGGGGGGTACATTTGTCCTGCCTGAAAATTAATTATATCATTCAAGTCAATGTAAAATTTTACTGTTAGTTTATAATGCTTACGGAAACACATAATTGCTATTACATAAATATAACTAATGTTCATTTCCATTAAGTTAAAATTTTCATACAAATATGGATTTCATTTGATGCTTATTCTCTGCAGTATTATGAAAAAAAATTCCTTTGCTCCTCTCATCCTTATATTTTGGCCAAATTGTATTATTATGCATGGGGTTTATAAAAAGTAACAATTTGGCTTTGCTGCTTTACACACCTTGACCTATAATGGTTTACTTTTTATAAATTGTTACTTGGATGAAGAGTTGTCTCATTGGCACTCATACCTCATCTTCCTATGTCTATATACTTCAGAGGGAAGTTTTATTGTATTTGATGACTTTGTAGTTGAAAATATCATTCCTTGTTGATTAATTTTTTAATTTATGCCCTATTTAACTCTTATGCAAGGTGTACATTTTAATACTGGGAATACCAGGTGGGCAGTGCAAGCTCATTGGTCCCTTTTGTTTATTTGTTATCATATGTCCATAAAGTTTAATCAATTTTTACAAGAAAAGGGAAATAACTCAAATATGAAACTATCCATTTCTACACAACTTATAATGATCTCCCCTTTAAATTGAGACAATTATAAATAAAGTTCTACCTGGCTGGCTGATGTATAAGAACTACCACTGGTAGATGTCACATTCAATAGATTATAAGACTGCATATTTTCCTCAAATCTGAAATATAACACAATCATTTGATAGGAAATTATGAAATATATGTATAAATAAATGAATTTAAACAAAATAATATACCATCATAATCTTAATAAATGATTTGAACAACAATAATGGAAAGACAGTAGTTATTTTTTCAGAATTTAGACATATATGTGAAAGACATTTTCATCTTATAGCTATCTGAAACAAGTATGTGTCCATAGAACATGGATGCCCACTCGCACTATCATTTTCAATGTTCAGTGGACAGAGAAAAAAGGGGTTAATAATCTAATTTGGCATTTAAATTAGAAAGATCATATCATAGGGAACATGTGTACTAAGTTCCAAGTTCATTGGATGTCAGCTTCATCAAAATCTATCTTGACCAAAAACTTTAACCTGAAGCAGGATAGACAGACAAGAAAACATAATGCCCCTCTACTATCGTAGGTAGGGCTTAATAAAAATGGTAATACAAATGTATCAATAAAACTACAAATGCCTTGAATCATAGTCATACAATAGAAGTTGATCTTCTTTGCTGCATGATATTTACCTTGTCAAAACTTAATGATTCAAATAAAATATTTGGTGGCCTCCATAGAATATAAGTTTTTTCAAAAGTATCATCTTTCGAGTTTTCTTATTCTTTCCACATCTGTTTAAATTACTGTATGAACTCTTGCCATTGCTCAGAACAATCTCTTTAAGTCCTTAACATGTTTTACATTTTTTTGAGAAAATTCTTTTTAAGACACTTAAATATGACAATGTCCTTGATCTTCATATGTTACTGCTCTTACTTTTTAATTGCCTCAGTCAAGGCCAATGTAAATGTATTAAGTGCTGCCCTCTGGAAGATAGGGGCCAATAATCCTCTGAAGTCAGCCCCAACTCTACTAAAAGACAGGCCAAAGTACATACACTGTCCCAGGATAGAATCTAAACGTCCACCTACTCCTCTCTGTAAATCTGATTCCAATGTTGATAAAAACTGAGTTACCTGAGCAAAAAAATATTAAGTTACATACCTGGTACAATATTTATATAACACAAAAATTGTAATATTTTGGCAAACTGATGTACAAATGAAATTACAGATACCCTAAACTATACAAAATTCAAGTTATTCAGGGTTTTCACAATACTTTTTTTGACAGTCCAGAGGCTTAGCATTTATGGTGATGGTAAGTCCAATGTTCTGACCAACAAAACCAAAAACTCAATTCAATGCTTTATAATCTAATTCACAGGTCTAAACAAAATTATTTTTTTTGTACATTTTTTAAATACTTTTGAATGACTTGACTCAGCCTTTACAACCAGCTTCATAATTCCACTTGTAAGTTCAGAATATGACAAGTCCAGTCTGATTTTCATCGGTCAAATTAATGATAGAAATAATGAAACTGGTTTTCTGTAGTTATGACTGAACATTTTTCTTTCTTTACACAAAATTTGGTGTGACAGTTTGATTATTCACTATTTTTCTTCACTGCAAGCATATACATTAGATTCTTGTTGAGACTGAATGATGATTTTTTTTTAGAATTTTTTGTATTGTAAGGTTGCTGTCTAATAGATGATTACCAAATCTCCTTTTATTTGAGTCATAGCTTTTATTGATATTTATGCAATTTTTTTTTTTGGGGGGGGGGTAGAAATACGATATTTAAAACAAACCTTCTGAACAACCCATCCATGAAACAAAGCAGCTTCATTGATAGATTCCTCTTTAGCTGTACTTAGTAATGGATCCTCATCAGAAAATATAGCTCTGTACTGTGTTATTATATCAAAAAGGTGCACTCTACTAGCTTCTATTGTCTTCGTTATATGTGTGTAGGCTGAAAAAAAAATCTGTTTGTTTATCATGAAAAATATTTTAAGATTACTGTAAAGCAACAAAGGAGTAGGTCCGGTAAGGACTCATTTTGGCCTCAAATTTCAGTTTCATCTGACGAAAGATTTTGACCACTTTTTAAAGACTTAAGTGTCTATGTCACTTGATTTAATTAGTATAAGTGAAAGATTTTAACTGATTTAGTCATTAAAAACGATCCGATTCAAGCTCAAATATGAAAAATCTCTCAAATATGCCAAAAAACGTCACTTTTCAGATGGTTTTTGTCAAAAATGAAAGTGGCCACATCCGTGTTCATCCACAACCTTTATATATGTTATGTATTATCATAAAATACAACTTACATTTCAATATTAAGGATGAACACGAATGCGGCCACTTTTGTTTTACAAGGAAACCGTCTAAAATTTAACTAAAATGATAGAACTTTAAAGATTTCAGTAATTTAGCATGACTAAATGGTGCTACAACCCGATATATGTGCATTGTATTGTCAAAAACAGCCCATATTTATGTAGCAGAAACATTCAACTGTCCAATAAATAACTAAAAGTTTGCATTTTAACAATTTTGTAAAACTGTTATATTTTGGGGCCAAAAAGGGGTCTTACCGGACCTACTCCTTTTGGCGGAAACTTTAGCCCTTTCTAGCCCATTTTGCAGCCAGTTAATTTTGTAATTCTCAAATCCACTTGATGCAGTAAAGTAAGGAAAAATCTGAGTTTTACATATTTGTAAAAATTAGTTGGTTTGTAATATGATTATCCAACACTTATTCTTTCTTTTAAAAGTTAATGTTTTTGTAAAAATACACAAAAGGATGTGAACTGTGATTAGTGTGAAATGCATATTTATAAATCTCCTTCTCTTTCTTAACCTTTCTAAGCACAAAATTGGAAGTGATTACATATTATGATATAGCTTTCACATGACAACAAGACAACAGTCTTAAAATTGGATCTGGAAACTGAATTTTTAACATATGCATTATTTCTATAGTTTATATCTATGTCTTATTCTATGAAAAATAAATGGGGAATGTGTCAATGGGACACAGATGTTACCCGTTCTTGCATATCATATAAAACAATTAGGGGACATAACTGAAGAACAGTAAAAGTAACCCTACCCAAATTTGTATTGATCTGAGTTTTGTGGTAATCAGTATTGTGTGTAATAAGCTTCATAAAATTTGGTTGGGCCAAACTTAATTTAGAGAACAGAAAGGGGCAAAACTATAGGAAATTTAGTAACAACAACCAAAATTCAAACTTGATCTGTATTTTGTGGTAATAAGCATTGTGTACAAGCTTCATAGCATTTGGTTGAGGCAAACAAAAGTGAAAGAACAGAAATTTTTTTTCCATTTTTGAGGGGCATAACTATAGAACGGTTTAAGTGACGCCCCAAAAATTCATACCTGATCTGTTTTTAGTGATAATAAGCATTGTGTATTAGTTTCATTGCATTTGGTTGAGGCAAACACTGAAGTTAGAGAACTGAAAATAAAAGGTTCAGCAACTTTTTCATTTGTAAAGGACATAACTATAGAACAGTTAATCTGTATTTTGTTTTGATACCCATTGTGTATGAGTATCATTGCATTTGAATGAGGCAAACCAAAGTCAGAGAACAGAAATGGAAATTTAGCATCTTTACCATTTGTGAAGGAGCATAACTCTAAAATGTTTAAAGTGATGCCATCAAAATTCAAAATTGATCAGTGTTTTGTGGTAATAAGCATTGTGTATAAGTTTCAAAACATTTGGTCGAGGCAAACTGAAGTTAGAGAATGGAGAACTTTTGGACATACAGAATTACGTACAGACGAACAAGGGTAAAACTTAATGCCCTTTGCAAGGGCATGAAAATCATTTATTCAAAATAAAAAAAAAATTAATAAAAAAGTATTTCATGGATAAAAATGGTTTATAATGAGTGTTTAATAGTTAAATAGTAAAATGGACCATGAAGTTTATGAAAATTAGTTCTCCAAAAAATATTATTTTCATAGCATGTTAAATTATTACATACGATCATCTTTGGGTAGTGCACGAAGAATGCCCTGGAACCATGAATCTCTTGCCTGAAATAAACAACACAAAACTGTATTGTTTTCTACAATAAGGGTATATTTTACATCTAGGATATTATATCTACATATCAAAGGTTTAAGCTGTAAATTTAGTGTTTCAGCAACTTTTAAAATATGTATGACTAGATTTCAAAGTACTCATATTACACAAAAGAACATATGATAGCTAAAGTAACAAGAAACAATGTATAAAATTTAAGTCTAAATTCAATAAACATCAGCTCCTCTCATACTAACTGTGTAAATACATAAAATAAAACCAACCTGTGACATTAATAAATGTTCTGCCTTTATAATTGTCGAGAAGACTGCGGGACCGGCAACGTTTTGGAAGAAACATTGTAACCAAGGTCGACGTCACAACGGCGACGTCACCTTATCTTTTTCTTAGTAACTAGTTAAAGTCAAACTACATAGCTGTTGTGTATTTTATCATAAGATATATCGTCCCCACACTAATCATCAATTAAAGCATAGTATATATAACTTAAAACATAACTCTCTTATGACTTTTGAGGTGTGAAAATTTTGAGATTTTAACTATCTTGATTATAAATATAGTAACAGTTGTGTTGTGATTTTCTATGAATTGACAGTTTGAAATAAATCCTATTTCACTCTTATTTCAAAGTCTCAATATCTTCCTTTAACCAAGATAGAGGTTAACATAATGATTTCCCAAATGGCCATTTCAGAATCTGAAGAACTATGGGTAATCTCATTGTGCATGTTGTGTGTAGCCCAAATTGAAAAAAAAACTCACATTGTTGGTAGAATTTTTATTTTTTGGGACATTGTCAGCCTATCACCCATGTAGTTTTGGTGTACGCTTTTGGGAATATTACCCAAAATGCATTAGATTTGGATACAGAGAATTATATAGTTATAAATGATTAAGCAAACCTGTAAGAATTTGATCCTGAGCTCTGCCTCTGTAAAGACATCCATACGTCTAAGATATCCTATAACACGTAGACAAGCTGGTAGCTGTACATTGGTCCGTAGCTGCTGTATCAGATGGTTCAACATTAGCTGTGTCGAATTCTTAACTTCATTTACTATATTCTGTGAAAAATAAAACAACAGAAAATCAACACTTGTCATTCCCTAAGTTTCAACTGTCTGGTTGTCTTTTTGTTGTTGGCATGTAAAACTAAGTACTAAGAGTGACCTTATAATTCATATTCCTTGAATTGTTAATATTCGTTTGTGTTATTTAATGCATGAAGAATTTTTGAGGCCATAGCAGTTAATAACCCCAAAATTTGGTAAAATTGTCACCAAAGGGCAATAACTTTAATAAGGAGTTGACTAACAGTTTCAACCGTGCAATACTAATTTGTAAAACTTGTTTTGCTAATATTTTTTTTCTATTTTTTGGTTTCTATGTATCTGTTATAGTTTTCTAGAAAATAGACAAAAATGAAAAATAAAATGATAAAATTTATCAGTTACAGGTAATAACTCTTAAACTAGAGGCTCTAAAGAGCCTGTGTTGCTCACCTTGGTCTATGTGCATATTAAACAAAGGTCACAGATGGATTCTTAGAAAATTGTGTTTTAGTGATGGCGCTGTGTTTGTAGATCTTACTTTACTGAACATTATTGCTGCTTACAACTATCTCTATCTATAATGAACTTGGCCCAGTAATTACAGTGGAAAATATTTTGTAAGAATGTACAAAAATTATGAATTTTTTTAAAAAAAATTGACTATAAAGGGCAATAACTCCTTAAGGGGTCACTTGACCATTTTGGTCATGTTGACTTATTAGTAGATCTTACTTTCCTGAAGGTTATTGCTGTTTACAGTTTATCTCTATCTATATTAATATTCAAGGTAATAACCAAAATGGCAAAATTTCCTTAAAATTCCTTCGGGCCAGGTGAGCTAGAATTCGTCTGACTGTTTCCATGTACATATGAACAATTGGTAGAGCTCAACATTTTAAAAAATTTTGCAATTGTCAGGTTTTCTCTTTTTACCCCTATGTTAATTTTTAGCCATAATGCCATATTTGTTAGCAGGCCAGGTAATCAGACACATTTTTAAAACTAGAAACCAAAATGATGATTGTGGCCAATTTGCAGATTTTTTTAATAGTTAACAGATCACGATGGTGGACGACGGATGCCAAGTGGTAAGAAAAGCTCACTTGGCCCTTCTATACAGATGAGCTCAAAATACACAATAACAGTAGATACATTTAACCTTAATAACCATGGAAACAATTACTTACATTTATCACAGATATTGTGGAATGTTTCTTTTCCAGTCTCTTGACGTGGGCTGCAAGTTCCAGAGCCTCTTCAAAATAACCATTCCTGACACAAGTATCCATAAGCTGAGGAATTTCTAGTACCTCTAATAATTGGGTGTGTCTCTGTAGGGTCAAATTATTCATCCTTCGACTTAAAATAGGAAAGAAAATTAACAATTATTAATGGGGGTAAAAATAGGATGAATTTATGTCAAAGAGGAACATTTTAACCTTCCTCTAAGGCGACAGGTCAAAAGAGGGAGATTTTAAATTTTTAAAGGAAGAAGAGGTCTTCCTCCTAGAACTGGTGTTTTGGCATGTTTTGGACACCATGTCCCACACAATATCAAATTGTCATGTTCGGTAAACCAAGAAATCTTTTCCAAAATCCTAATTAGGAATGTTTTGAAAAAGATCACATTGGAATGAATATGTGTCCTGAGTCAGTGATATTGTTGGCTTTTTTCAAAACTACCTCTACCCTTTTTTATTGGGAAAATATGCGTCACTTTCATCAAATTGGGAAATTTAAAATAAACCATGAATTTGACTGAAACTTCAATTTACAGACTTATTTTCAAGAGTCAAACCCTGCTTTAAAATAAGACCCCATTTTGTCAGTGATGATACATAAATAGACCCTCAAATGTGCACATTGTTATTTGTATGGAGAGTTGTCTCATTGGCACTCACACCACATCTTCCTATATCTACATATAGTAATTTTAGGCAAGAAAATTGTTTAAATGAGTGTTTTTCAGTTTGTATTCATGAACAATTACTACTGAGCCTGCACTGTTTTGGAAAAAAGTCTTTTTGGGAATAATTTTAAGCTATTTTTTTTTCAAATTGGGATTCTTCTCCAGGGGAAAAAGCCTTTATTCTCCACTAATTTAAGGCAAACAATATCACTGCTGAGTTTATGATAGTGTGGCCACCATTCCATGGAAATGTACTTTTAACGAAAACTTTAACCTAATGTGTGATTGTCCTGATAGATTAAGGAAACAGACATTTAATTTGGGTCATGTTTTTTGGATCAGACTCACAGACAAATCAAAGAGCTGAAAGCTCTGAGGAAAAACGACGCCACTGCCTCTAATATTGGGATATTTTTTATGCAAGTCTTGATTTTCACATACCCTAATAAGTTGAACATTGCAACATGTCGCGTAAGCATATAATTGATATTCGTATATGAGTGTGTGAAGTGAAGATGACAACTGACTGTTTTTTTTTTTATACAAATGAATAGGTCAAGAGTCAAGACTACCTAAATGATCTACAGTATCAAATGAATACTGGCATGTTTTTTTTTGTACAAATAAATAGGTCAAGACTCCATGAATGATCTACAGTATCCAATGACTACTGTCTGTTTTTTTTGTACAGATAAATAGGTCAAGATTACTGGAATGATATACAATATCCAATGATTACTAGCTGTTCTTTTGTACTAATAAATAGGTCAAGACTATTTATATGATCTACGATATCCAATGACTACTGGCTGTTCTTTTGTACATACTAAATAAAGACTACCTGAAAGATCTAAAGTATTCTAAGTAATGTGTATTTTTTTTTCTTGCAATTACATTTTTCTAAATCAAGAATACAGACTACTAGTATCCTTTCAAACCAAATGATTATGAAGAGCCTGTTGTAATAAGCTCTTATACCCCACTTGTCCTATAAACATATGACTTCGCATTCTTATTCAATTTTTAACGTTTTTATCCTAATATTTTCATTTTTTTTTAATTTTTGAATGCGAAGTGTGACACATTGATAGTAAATTTTTTTTTTATCAGAACAGTAAATAGAAATAGTAAATAATGCTCCTGAGGTCATATGCTTTTGGACTAATTACCCACATACTCATTAAATAAGTTACTAGTGACATACACAAATGTAGTTATTTATGTTACTTGAAGCAAATTCTATTTCTGTAGATTTACACAATATTGTTATACATTTTTACTTGTTTTATTTCACATTGAAGATTAGACAAATAGGGATACTCCTTTGATTTTTTTATTTCATGTCAGTCAGGTCCCTTTATATGAAACTTGAAACCACTTCTCTGCCATATTGATATTTTATAACAACTCTGCCCATGACCCATATAATTTGATATTCATTCTTTAACCATATATCATAGTAAGCTAGTTTTTTTTTATTTTACACTAATCCACAATCTTTCATGTTAAATTCTGTCTCCATTTAAGTTTATGCCATTGAACCATCATGGTATTAAACACAATTACAGTGGGTCACCATATATTCAACTTGGGTGGCATTCCAGTTATCGAAATTTGTGTCGGATTGGATAATGAACTAGACCTTTAGGAATTTAATATGGAGCCATCGTATGTGACCCCTACCCGGTAACAAAAATAAACATGTCAAGCGGCAATATTTATCACCAGAGATTACAAGTCAAAAGAGGATGGATAAGTCTCCAAAATGCTTGCCAAACTGGAACTATAACAAGATCTCCAGACAAGGACGAACAAAACGTTGAAGCCAAAGTTAGTACATGTATTTATGTACAAAGAAGTTGAGGGGCTGATTCACGCTATTGAACCAGACAAATTCCTCTTAAAAGCATGTCTGAAAAGAACAATAACTGCCGAGAAATTCAAAGAATACCACGAAACAATTATTGTGGAAAAGCAAGTAAAGAATAACTCTTACTGTGAGTGTATTGACATTCCGCCAAGTAAAACACGGTACAATATTCAAACTCACTTTAGGGCCTTAATAATATGGTACAAGTCAAATCGGCACCTGGTCAAATCGGCACCCATAGAAAAAGTCAAATCGGCACCTGGTTAAATTGACATCTAGTCAAATAGACATCTATTTAAAGTCAATTAGGCATCAAATAATAAATATAAATAATTCAACCTTTAAAAATGTGAATAAACATGATAAAATTAGGTTAATATTTCTGCCCAACCCCTTTCTTATCTACCTCTTCATGGGTAAATACTGTAAAATTTTTGGACAACCCATTCCTTACTTTTACTGTTTTTGCTTAAAATACTGTTAAAATAAATCTAAAATGGGTGCCAAATTGACTATATCAAGTGCCGATTTAACCAGGTGCCAATTTGACTAGATGCTGATTTGACTATACCGGGTGCCGAATTGACCAGGTGCCGATTTGACTAGAATAAGATAGTGATCGCGCCGAATCAGCTAGACGACATTGTTGTGCACGCATCAAACGTAGAGAGCTCCAAATCTGTTCTCCCGCCCCTCCAATAAAACCTTTGTATTAAAGCCAGCATCGATATCGACAATTTATGCACATGTCATACAGATACAGTCTGTTACAGACTCTACTGTTGTGACTTTGTAAACAATGATTGAGTCGAATTTCTGGCACTTCGATCTGTCTTATAACCAGTAGAAAGTGGACCAACACAGACACATTATATTTTCTTATAAAAAAGGCAGTTGTTTGTAAAAAGAAAAGACTATTAAGTTTTCCCCGATTAATTATATATTTTTAATGTTTTAACAATGTTTTAGTTTTACTTCACATAATCAATAAAGTTATATAATAGATTTATGAGTATCTTAACAACATCGGTTGGTACACTTCGACTTTTTTGGTAATAAGAAGGACCGGAGGTATGTAAACTGGTTCCCGGTTGATTACTACACAAAAATGATAATACAAGCAAATTCCAGTTTATATGTAAAATAGTAAATACGAAACCAAGCGCGGTAGACGGAGAAATGTAATGGAAAGTAAATACGAAACAAGCATGGTAGGCAGAGAAATGTAATGGAAGTTCAGTTCACTAGTATCGGAAACATGCCGCTGAAAGCATCATTTTCCAAAAACCATATCCCCTCTCTCTGAAGTTAAATGGTTGCTCCCTAATGAAATAACAGACAGATGCACAATATACCCTGTACTATTGTATGTAAGGCATTAAAACAATGATATGGAAAGATGTTATAGATTTTAACAGAAATTAATTTCTTGTACTTGTTTAAAAACCACCCCTACTATTGTAAGTGTGGCATTAAAACAATCCTTTGGAAACATTTTAGATGTTACCTGGAATTTATTTCTTGTGCTTGTTTTGTAACCACTTCACATTCCTCAGACAAGCTAGGTAAGTTCTGTAGTAAATTGTCCACATGTTTCTCTATGATCTGGAACTACAAATCAAAAACATTCCAATGACATCCATTTTCATTGAACTAGAATTTTTGAACACAATTTTATTTAGAGGCAAGCTGAGAACCACCTTCGGGGGGGGGGGGGGGATTTTCTCGCTGCGTTGAAGACCCATTGGTGGCATTCGCTGTTGTCTGCTCTTTGGTTGGGTTGTTGTTTCTTTGAAATATTCCCCATTTCCAATCTCAATTTTATTGAAACATTGCTGACTAGAAGATGTTTAAAATTACAAGGCATTAATCTCTACTTATCATTATCCTATTAATAGACAATTATACCATGAAAGTGAGATTAAGGACTCAAGATCAAACCATAAAAAAACTATCAAACAATTTTTCAACAAAAGTACAAACTAGATATGTTATATTTGTACAAAACACCTGTTACTATTGAACCATTATGTATATCCAATGAGATAAAACACAAGTTTCTTTTTTCCATTCTGTCAAAAAATTCCACCAAGAACAATCAAAGTCATTAGTATTCATCATACATTGATAAGGTCTTTGCATCGGAACTAAACACATTTATTCTAAAAACAGTTGTTGGCATGACACGGGTTATGTTCTTCTCATATATGTTATAATGGTATGATACTAAACCCCTAACGGGAAGGATTGTGCCTGATGTTCATATGATGAAATCATAATCTTTCAGTCAGTTTAGTTGAAGTCTGGAGCTGGCATGTCAGTTAACTGCTAGTAGTCTGTTGTTATTTATGTATTATTGTCATTTTGTTTATTTTCTTTGGTTACATCTTCTGACATCAGACTCGGATTTCTCTTGAACTGAATTTTAATGTGCGTATTGTTATGCGTTTACTTTACTACATTGGTTAGAGGTATAGGGGGAGGGTTGAGATCTCACAAACATGTTTAACCCCGCCGCATTTTTGCGCCTGTCCCAAGTCAGGAGCCTCTGGCCTTTGTTAGTCTTGTATTATTTTAATTTTAGTTTCTTGTGTACTATTTGGAAATTAGTATGGCGTTCATTATCACTGGACTAGTATATATTTGTTTAGGGGCCAGCTGAAGGACGCCTCCGGGTGCGGGAATTTCTCGCTACATTGAAGACCTGTTGGTGACCCTCTGCTGTTGTTTTTTTTATTTGGGCGGGTTGTTGTCTCTTTGACACATTCCCCATTTCCATTCTCAATTTTATTTTTATGTATATTTTTTTTTTATATCAGTTGCAGTACTTCCAAGATTATTTCTTTCCACAGACAGGTGTATAAGCCTAAGGTGTAGTAACACTTACATCTTCAAATATTTCTCTAGAACATTCAGCAGTTTGTATAAATGTTTTATAATGTGTAAAAGCTAAGTTTTGAGTTTCTTGAAGAATCTGTGACTTTTCATCTGACAGTCTGTCAGGCTCCATGGCTGAAACACCAAATGAGTGATTTAACACAATAGAGATATATTCTAACATTTTCAAAATATTTTAAAAGTGATATTTGTAAAGGGTTTTCAAGACTGCAATTCATTAAATAGTATAAAACAAAAAACATAAAAAGACGAATATTTGTCTTTATTTACATTGTACATGTTCATGTCATGAAGATCTATATAAAGATTACAACAGCTACTCATATTAATGAGTATTGAAATAAGCTATATCTAATTAACAGAAATTAGTTCATTGACCTATGATGTGATCATTTATAAGTGTATTGTTTTTGTTTGTTGTGTTTAAAATTTCATGCTTAAGAAAATACATACATGCATAGGTACATAATACAATCAGTTTAATAGCTAAATAAACTTGTACAAAAAATAACTTGTTTGCATTGTTCTACATTTTGTCATGTCATTCTATGCTGTGTAGGTTTTGCTCATTACTTAGGCTGAATGGTGACCTATGGTTGCTAGCTCCTACATTGCTTGTTCCCTGGTATTAAATAGTTGCCTCATTGATAATCATACCACATCTCCTTCTTTTCTACACAAACAACAACTTACATAATTTGCTGACTCCATATGAACTTAGTTCTGATAAATAATGGATAAAGTCAGGACTCTCTGTCCAGGAATCTATAAATAAAAAATATGGAGAATTAATAACTATAACATGTTATTAGTGCATGGTTATTTACAATTTCAAACAATCAAAATACTTGAACAGAAGTTATTGTCCTGAAACTAGAAAAATGCTTGCATTGGGCCCCTTTTTTACCCCTCATATCTTAACGGTTGGGACCATCACCCCCGAAAATGATACCAACCTTTCTTTTGTTGTATTGAATTAACAAAATTTTAAATTTAAGAGAGATCCATAAACTTATACTAAAGTTATTTTTAGGAAACCAAATGTGTCTTCAGACGATGACAACAACATCATAGCATTACACACACCAAAAAAAAAAATGTTTGCCTTCATACAATGATATTTTATAGAGTTGCCTAGTTTTCTATGATTTGATCCCCACAACTCAAGAACTAATAATCTGAAAATTGTCAAAATTGATAAGAAGCTAGTGTTCATGAAAACCTATACACCTTATCGCTAATCCCGGCTGACCAGGCCACTTGAACTTTTGACACAACAATCACTTTTTCATTGTGGCGTCAGATATTTTGTTTTATGACATCAAAATTTTACGGGAATCTGTGTGATATCCAGTAATGGCGGACAAATAGCGATAAGGTGTATAGAAGTTATAGCCTACTGACAGTACTGTGTATTTTTTATTTTAGTGAAAACAAATTTTCTAGACTTCACAAATGTTCCCCTGAAATTTTGACGTCCTAAAAGTGATTGATGTCTCATGACGTCAATAGCTCAAGCGCGACATAATTCTTGGTTCACCCAGAACAGATTTCCGATATGAAAAGAAAAAAAAAAGAAAAATTCAGAAAGGAAATGGGGAATGTGTCAAAGTGACAACAACCCGACCATAGAGCAGTCAACATCAAAAGGCCACCAATGGGTCTTCAATGTAGCCAGAAACTCCCACACTCGGAGGCTTCCTTCAGCATGTTCAGCTGGCGGTGGCCCCTTAAAAAATGTATACCAGTTCAGTGATAATGGATGTCATACTAAACTCCGAATTATACACAAGAAACTAAAATTGAAAATCATACAAAACTAACAAAGGCCAGAGGCTAAAGACGCTCCTGGCTTGGAACAGGCGCAAAATTGCACGGGGGTTAAACATGTTTGTGAGATCTCAACCCTCCCCCTATACCTCCAGCCAATGTAGAAAAGTAAACGCATTTATACAATACCCACATTAAAATTCGGTTCAAGAGAAGTCCGAGTCCGATGTCAGAAGATATAACATAAGAAAATAAACAAAATGACAATAATACATAAAAAACAACAGACTACTAACAGTTAACTGACATGATACCTCCAGACCTCAATTAAACTGATTGAAAGATTATGTCTTCATCATATGAATATCAGGCACAATCCCTCCCGTTAGGGGTTTAGTTACTATCATAAAATATATGAGAAGAACATAACCTGTGTCATGCCAACAACTGACTTACTGTCTTTTAAAAAACATGCAAAATCCCGATATAATATATAAAAGTCTGGGAGTTAATCAGGTAGCACCTTGCCTTCTATGATTTATGGATCCTTAACTAAATGATTGACTAGTAAAACCAGGGATGTGTATAGCCTTGCAAAAACCATCGAAAAACAACAGGTCAAATTAAAATTGTTGTGCACGGGGAACACTGCTGATTTATTGCTGATTTTAAAGGAAAATTTCTAATTATGAATATTTGATGTTTTCTTTTATTCTTAAGGTAATTAGAGAAATCAAAACCTGGGAAAGATTCCTTGAATATAGATGTCAGAATATTTTCGTCTTCCACGTCCGTCATTTTTGCTAGATCAATGTCATAATTAATCTTGCATTGCTTAAAATTTTCCATTGTTTAAAACGTTTACATGATTTGAAGAAATAAATCACGAATCATTGACGGAAGAAGCTCCCTCCTAAATCCTGACCCAATGTAATTTTTTAGAAGTTTAATGGTCACTCCAATACACTCATAAAAATGGCACTATACAGAGCAGATCCAAGTAGGGTTCCATTACTGACAGAGGAAAATTCATTGGTTACCTTTGACGAAGATGACATTCAAAGATCTGTGATTAGAAAAAACAAGAAATCCAGGTACAAGATGTACAGAGGGGGGGGGGGTCTCATTGGGGGTGTTCCGATCCCGGATCCCGCTTACTGTTTTGTCAGATTCCCGTATCCCGCTTACACTATGTACGTAAGCAATTCTCATTTCTTTGTCATTTCCCGGGTCCCGCAAGACCTCATTTCCCGTTTTCACGTCACAATAACTTGACTTTTACGTGTCACGCTTACAAAAAATCGACAATCCCGCGTCACGCTTAGACCCCAATGAGACCCACTACAGAGGGGGGGTAAAGGGTTATTTCCATGCAACGTGATCACCGATTTTTATTTCACGTTCAACATGTTTTTACTTTTTTATTTCACGTTCAGTCATGCTAGACAGTTACCTCATTCAATGTGTTCTGTCTATTTAATTTTATGTGCATCGTGGTTTTTAAATTCTTATTTTACGTGCACGTTATTTTTTTAAATAAAATTCAAACACTTGGCAGGGATCGTCAAGAAAAAATGACAACTTGTGTATTCTTGTTAATAAAGACAATGAAATATATATATATACCAAGAATACACTTTCGTGTCTGCGGGATATTTGCAATTTTAAAAGTTAAGAAGATCGTTTTATACTTTTTTAAAAGCCATAATCCATTTATATCATAACTTTGTATACTAAATCTGGAATATCAAGTAAAACAGGTAGTTTGTATATATACAAGAAGACAGTGACCCAACAGTTATAAAAGGTTTAAATCAAAGTCTTTATTTTTCGTGCAACACTCATGACAGAAATTATGTCACGTTTAAGGTGAAATGATGTCTTATTTCACGTTTTTTCCTTGCATGCATCCCCCTGTCACCTTAGAAAAGATATATGATTATACATATTTGGACATGCACTGTATATATGTATATTTTGGATTCTAATGAATGTTTTAATACATTTTGAACTTGTTGAACTATATACGTACATCTACTTCACAAATTTAGGATTTGTAATACATGTAATAAGCAGGGTGTTATGACTATTGACCATTCAAGTGGGAAATAAACCATGATTCTGCTAAGTTTTTGTTTTTTTTATAAAATCTTAATGCACTTAAATTGAGAATTTTTGTGTCTTTGACAAACAAGAATGTATATGTATGAATCTTGGGGTACATTTAAATGGGTATTTTGTTGATTTTTCTTAGCATCTAAAAATTACATGGAGACTGCTGTTGCAGGGGAGGTAATCGCATTTTCCAGTTTTATGTTATTATCACAGAATAATTTAATTTTCAGACAACAGTTTGTTTTTAATGTTGTATTCTCAGTCATTAGGTCCGTGACCACAATTGTCGTCCCTTGTTTTTCGTTGTTCACGAATATAGTCCCTAGTGTTGACAGTGGGTTACTTGCCATTAATTTTTATACCCCTTCCAAATTTATTTCTCCATGTTTATTGCCTCAAATTGCAAGTATGGGGGTGAAATTACACTGTAAAAAAATTTGGGTCCAGAATTTTAAAGGAAAGTAGTGATTTGGTCCAGCTGAAAAAGGTTGAAAATTAGCACTTCGGAAGCTGTCAAAAGATTTCAAGACGCCCTAAACATAAAATTGTCCATATTTTGAGTTAGAGCCTATGAAGTTTTCTATAATTTTGATATAATTTGTCCCAAAAGTAGAACAACACACTGTAAAAGATTCTTTGAGAAAGCGCAGGTGGGATTTTTTTAATTTTCATTTATGTTCTAAAAGAAATGCACTACGAAATAATTGTGTTCTCGGACCTAAGAGGTGAAATCTGTAAATATAGAATCTGTACTTTGGCAACTTCGATCGATCCCTAAATGTTTTGATGGTGTCAATTTGTCAAATAGCATGAAACTAAAGGATTTAAACTTTTATTTTATAGAATTTCTGCAAAAATGACCAATTTTGGCATTTTATGGTCAAAATAGGCATTTATAGCTTTTTCAATATTGATGCATAAATGGCATCCTGACTTTCTATCTGACAGGTTTTCATGTGTCAATATTTGTGTTTCTATGCCTTTATCTAGTTCTTTTACTTATTTATGAACTCTGAATCTACAGAAAAGAAGATTATCTCAGACAATATGTGCAAAATGTGTTGTATAAATGACCCTTGTCTAACGCCCTGTTTGGATGAAGTAAAAAGTGGGGAGCTTGGTACATAAAATTTGAAGTCCATAATAAATACCTCACTTAATTTGTATCAAAAGCACTTTACAAGTCTATTGTACCTGTTCCATTTCACATAATATCTTTCTTTTCTTCTGTAGGATAGCAAGTGATTTAAATATAAGCCTGTTGAGAATAAATTGCATGCAAGTTTTTCCCTAAAAAGGCAAAAATCTTTGTATCAGACCATACTGTTTGTGAGAAAAGTTAATTGCAAGAGTCTTTTTGTGCTTAGATTTGTTGTATCATGTCACATGAGTATAGAAATGATAAAAAAAAGGCACAAATTTTTATTTCTTATAGCCTCAGTATGCATTTTTTAATGTAAATATATGGCACCGCCTAAATTGAACCTAATTTTTTTCCAGTCTTACTTGGCCTAAGACCCTTTTAAACTAATATGATATGTTATTTGTAACTTTCCTTTCCATTTAAAGTACTTTCAATACATATGTAAGGATTATTTATAACCAAAAAGCTTCACAAATTTAAAATTGCTGGAAAATATTACATCTTCATGTAAGGCTCCCCTTCATTGAAAAACCTCAATTTTTAGGCGCAGGCTCATATAAGTTTTACTTTTGAATAATTATGCCAAGTCTGATAAATTAAATGAGTACTCTATTGCTTTTAGTACAGGATAAGTTATATATTAAGGCATTTTAAAAGTATTTTTTTGCAATATTTTAATTTTTAAAGCCCCAAATGTTGATAGTTGAAATTTTTCAATTTTAACGTCAAAATTTTACGCGCAAAGATGAGTATAGAACTTAACTTATTGTCTATAATATACATCCTATTGTCATGAAACTTTGTAAGCAGTGTTATCATTTATTAAGCTTTGGTCATACCAAGTTTTTTTAAGATTTGTCAACTCTTTCTATCCTATTAGGTCCGAGACCACAATTGTCGTCCCTTGTTTTTCGTTGTTCACGAATATAGTCCCTAGTGTTGACAGTGGGTTACTTGCCATTAATTTTTATACCCCTTCCAAATTTATTTCTCCATGTTTATTGCCTCAAATTGCAAGTATGGGGGTGAAATTACACTGTAAAAAAATTTGGGTCCAGAATTTTAAAGGAAAGTAGTGATTTGGTCCAGCTGAAAAAGGTTGAAAATTAGCACTTCAGAAGCTGTCAAAAGATTTCAAGACGCCCTAAACATAAAATTGTCCATATTTTGAGTTAGAGCCGATGAAGTTTTCTATAATTTTGATATAATATGTCCCAAAAGTAGAACAACACACTGTAAAAGATTCTTTGAGAAAGCACAGGTGGGATTTTTTATTTTCATTTATGTTCTAAAAGAAATGCACTACGAAATAATTGTGTTCTCGGACCTAAGAAACTGATGTATTTTTCAGACAACAGTTTGTTTTCTATTTTATAGTCTCAGTTTAACTTTATTTTTCAGACGACAGTTTATTTTCTATGTTATAGTCTCAGTCATACTGATTTTGATGTTTGGCACTGCTCTGTATCTTCTGTCAGGAAATCTCAGTGAAGATGATGACAACAAGAGACATGATTTTCCTCCATCAAAGTCAATACTGGGAAAATACAAACAGGCTGCCATAGCTTCTGATAATGAAGTCTGTTCACAAGTTGGAAAGTAAGATTATATAAGATTCATAAGTAGTAAAATGTTTGCTTTAAAAAAACTCACAGTTTGTATATTAACCACGTTAACAAAAATTTAAGACTTTTTATGAATTTATATGATAGAGACACTCTTTGATTGGAGACCTCTAAATAGACATTTTTTTTCTTTCAAGAAAGAGATAAATTGACATTTACTGCTCTTTATGCATTTACCAGTTTGTATCATTTAAATTCTTATCATTTTTTACATTACATACTTTTTCAAGCAGTCCTCTTTTAAAAAATGGAAATGATGCTCTAACTTATAACATTATCAGTGATTTATGTAGGAAGGTATAAGTCAAGGAAAAAGTTTGAATGTGGACAGATTTTAAGAATTGAAGAATAATATTAATTAACATTAATTAATGCTTTTAAAACTTTTATATTGTAAGATTCTGAAAATACTTATTACTAACTTGTTTTAAACAATGACTTTTACAATTTTTACCTTGAATTAATTCATCTTTCAGAAAAATACTGGAGGAAAAAAAGGGATCCAGCATAGATGCTACTATAGCTGTTCTTCTATGTTATGGGGTAACAGATCCACATAGCTCTGGCATTGGTGGAGGCTTCTTCATGACAATCTATGACAGGTAATATTTGTAATATTTGTAATGGTGTATTGGTTTTTAAAAACAGGTATATGTTATTGTTTAGGGACGACATGAAAAGTTCAATGTAGGATAAAGAACTTTTTTCATAATGTTTTTTCACTGACCCGACCCCCCTACTTAATTTGGGAATAATTGATTGACCAACAAGGATTTATATAAAATCATTGTCAATTAAACAAAACTTGCAGCAATTTTGACCCCCACCCCCAAACTATAATATTTGAATTAAGTTTTTTATCCTTCATTGATTTTTTTGATGTCGTCCCTTAACAGAGGAGATTTGTCAGATCAATGATTTGCAAAAATATAACAGTGCATGTATTTACCAAAATGATTTTTTTACCTGTGAATAGATATATGTAAAAAAGTACACACACAGTACCATATAAATACCTGTTTTAGCAAAATATATTGTGTATGGTATTTCTAAGTATGTGAAAATGAAAAAGTTATGAAGCTGTCTTATTAGGCAAAAATGATAAAGTTTTCTGTTGTATTGTTGCTGTACTAACATTCAAAAGGTATTCCAGTTGTTAAAACGAAAACATCCATGTTTTATTCATGTACATAGTCATAGATTCTAAAAATGATAGAAACTATGAATACAATGATGTAGGTTCAATGTGGACAAAAAAAGAATATTATCCTCATTATCAAATTATCCTTATCTATATTCAAGGAACACAAATAATTTCTAGCCTTGGCCTACTGCTTTTCATATTCAAATCATCCTTATTTTGAAAAAAATATAGCTATACTAAATTTTATAAGTGAAACTTTTAAATAAATCATCCTTATTGGTTATTTATTTCAGTAAAAAGAAGACATCAGTTGTACTAGATGCTAGAGAGACAGCTCCTATGAATGCAAAAGAGGACATGTATGAGAAAAATCCTGAACAGTCTGTTTTAGGTACACATTGTATATATACATGTATACATGTAAAATTGTTTTCGTGCCTTAGTTTTTGCCGCATTTCATGTGGAAGCAGCCAATTGAATATCTCTAATTGTTTTCCCATTTAAACCAAAATACATGTATCAATACATGGAATTAGAACCATATCATAACATCTTACCTCAAAACTTAGCATGAAACCTAAATATATGAACTTCTACCAATATTTGTACTTCACAATTTAACCAAATACATGTTCCAATGCATGGAATTATAACCATATTATAACAGCAAACTCAAAATTTAGCCTGTAACTTAAAAACATGAACTTATACCATGGTTCCATAAAGGGGCACTGGCTGTCATATGCAGGGCATGGGCACAATAATATGTAGCTATGTTTTGAATGTTTTTTTAGTTTTGACACCATCTAATTAATTATTGAGTTGACCTCCAAAGACCTCTGATGGTCATATAAGCAATATAAACATAAATATAGATAGAAATAGAATGTATACAGGTGAACTTGTGCAATTGAATTTTTCTAGATCTGTTTAATTTCATATTATAGATTTAATTTTTTTTGGATCAAATCAGTCAATCAAATGATTTACCTTTGTTTCGCTTTCAATGTTTACATTCTTATTCTTTAAATAACTGAACATACACAATTCATGGGTCATCCATATATTCACCCATAGCATTTTTTTAATGACTTAAAAAATTCCGATTTAAGGAAAAAGATTTGAATGACATAATTTATTGTTGACCAATGAGAATCTGAGATAAAGACTTACATAAGATGAGCCTTTATCTCGATTCTTTTTTAATATAAAAAAAGTTATCAACTGGAACTAGATAGGGGAAAATATGAATATTAAAAAAATTAAAGAAATTACTTCAAGAGAATAACCAGACAGTATTAAGATTAAACTATTACTGATGTGTACATAATGGTAAAATTAGAATATTCTTTAATGTCCCTTATATGTATTTTAAAGGTGGACTGGCAATAGCAGTACCAGGAGAGGTCAGAGGTTATCAGACATTATGTGAGTTGTACAAATGTCTGCCATGGAAGGATTTAGTACAACCTAGCATTGACTTAGCTCAGAAAGGCTTCAAAATAACTGCCAATACAGGAAGAGCTATAGAGAGATCAAAGGACAAAATTAAAGCTAACCCAGCATTTAAGTAAGCATATTATCACCCACAACCAGTTTCAAATCCTAATGATGATTTTACTTTTTAATATCTGTACATCTAGATTTGTTATTTTTTTTAAATATATTTCTCAGAAATCCATGTTTACATATCATTGATAATATTACTACTTTTTAAAAAGAGCTAAAGTAGTTTTTGTTGAGCCTGCGACTTGGGGTAGTGATCTGGTGGTGCTGGAGGCGGTGTTAGCTAACTTCTTCAAAGCTTTATATTTTTGAAGGTGGAAGACTTGGATGCTTCATACTTTGTATATAGATGACGCATGTGACGAAGTTTCTGTCAGTCACATGTCCAATGTCCTTGACCTCATTTTCATGGTTCAGTGACTTGAAAAAAAAGTAAAGATTTTTTGTAATGTTAAATTCTCTCTTATTATAAGTAATAGGATAACTATATTTGGTATGTATCTACCTTGGAAGGTCTTTATGTCCGTCAGACAGTTTTCACTTGACCTCGACCTCATTTCATGGATCAGTGAACAAGGTTAAGTTTTTGTGGTCAAGTCCATATCTCAGATACTATAAGCAAAAGGTCTAATATATTTGATTTATGGAATGATTGTAAGGTGTACATGTCTAGCTGGCAGATGTCATCTAACCTTGATCTCATTTTCATGGTTCAATGGTAAAAGATAAGTTTTTGAGTTTTGGTGTTTTTTTCTAATACTATATGCAATAAGTCAACTATATTTGGTGTATGGAAATATGTTATGATCTATATGTGACCATGACCATGACCTCATTTTCATGGTTCATTGCTCAGTGTTAAGTTTTTGTGCTTCTGGTTTGTTTTTCTGACCTTGACCTCATTTTCATGGTTCATTAGTCAATGTTTAGTTATATTTAGGACTATCAACATAATATCAATGATTAGTAAAGAAGGCAAGACATTTCAGCGTGTGCACTCTTGTTAACATTGATCAACAATCTTTAGAGTGACATTGATGTTATGTGATCATTTTATCTTCAAGCTGACTAGTCTTTGAATATGACCTACAACTCATGTTTAAATTCCTTTGATAAATTTAAAATTCATTTACCCTTAAACTCAACAATTCAATACGAAAAAATAAGAAGATGTGGTATGCTTGCCAATGAGACAAATCTCCACAAGGGACCAGATAATGTAGAAGTTAACAACTATAAGTCACTGAATGTCCTACATTAATGAGCAAAACCCATACAGAATAGTAAACTATAGAAAGTCCTGCATTGAATCTTGTTATAGGATTAAATCTTAACCGTAAGAAATCTTTGTTACTGTAATTGATATCCAATACACCAATAACATCTACCATGTCTTTAGGTATTGTTGTGTATTAAGGAAAATTAATGACACCAAGAATAATAAGAAAAAAAACTATATATGAAAAACTGACGTTTCTATGAACTTTTCAAAACTTTGGGCTGAAAACAGACAAGCATAACAGACAAAAGCATAGATAAAAATCAGGTTTAAAAATGGATAAGACAGATTATATTAATATTTCAATATTATATCTACAGTGAAACATACACAAATCCAGAAACAGGACAGCTATACAAGGTTGGAGAGCATGCTGTATTCCCATTACTGGCTAATACACTAAGGATTATAGCAGAGGAAGGACCACAGACATTTTACAATGGAAATCTAAGTAAAAACATACTGGAGGACTTGAAAGAAGCAGGTTTGGATACTTTTTTGCTGTTTTCTATAAATTCAAGAACTTGTGATGTCACATCTTATTACCCCTTTCCTCCATAATGACGCCTTTTGATGCAACCCCCTTTACTCCATAATGACGCTTTTCGATGCCTGTGTATACCTCAGTTGAAATGCTAAGACTATGAAATGTCTGCATCAGACTTAATCAAATTTGTATCCAATATGAAAAGGATATTCACAAGAATGTCTGACTTGAATTTATTTGATGAAAAAAAATATTTTTGCAATGCATTTTTATACTTGAAAGCAGATTTTCAGCATTTTATTGAAAAACCCTATGCGAATCAAGTATGCAAAAATATTATTTCCATTGAGGAAAGGGTTAATTGTTCCCTTCATATTCAGCATAGACACAACTTAAACATTCAAAAAGAAGAACGAAAAGGTGGACATTTCAGATAGATATGGGTTCAATCAAACAAGAATATTAGGCAGAAAAAATTAAGTTGCAATTCTGTTGCCAATTTAGCATCAGCTTATCAAATCATATAACATGAATATAAATGACCAGTTGAACAGTTTGGTTTAATAAAAAAAATTGCAATTTGGTCAGAATTTTTAATTAGATGCAATAGTTGGAGAGCAGCAATAACTTTTAGGCAAACATACAAGAACAAGACCATACAGGTAGTAAGGCGGAAAATCCGATGCCAGCAGTTGAAAACGAAAACGAACTTCCCGATAAATTTGCGGACTTCTTCATGAACAAAATAAAAACAATTCGTGATTCTCTGAGAGACTTTGACGATTACAAACCATTGTTCAAAGACGTTCCGTTATTTACATCATTTAAAAATCTTTCAGAAGACGAAGTTAAGACCATCATAAATAAATTGCAATGTAAATCATGCGAACTTGACATTTTGCCTACGAAAGTACTTAAATCGTTCCTTAGTGAATTGTTGCCTATTATCACAAAGTTAGTTAACTTGTCTCTTAGTCAAGGCCTCTTCCCATTAAGATGGAAGCAAGCGGTAGTCAGGCCTCTGCTGAAAAAGGCTGGTCTTGAACTAATTTACTCAAATTATAGACCAGTAAGCAACTTGTCTTTCCTGTCTAAGTTAATTGAAAAATGTGCGCTATATAGACTGAATGAACACGTGAAAGATCATGATCTCCTTCCTATAAACCAATCTGCGTATCTTCAATTCCATTCGTGCGAATCGGCCCTTCTACGACTCGTTAATGACATACTCGATGGGATGGAGCATCAAGAAGTCACCGCTATGATCGCCGTTGATTTAAGTGCAGCATTCGATACTGTAGATCATAGTATTTTGATAAAAGTACTCGAATATCAGTACGGTGTAAATGGAACCGCACTTAAATGGATCGATTCCTATTTGAGACCTCAAAGCTGTCGTGTAAATGTCAGCTCTACAACATCATCAGAGCGACAACTTGAATGTAGCGTACCACAGGGAAGTTGCCTAGGTCCCTGGCTTTATTTAGTCTACGCCGGAACTCTATTTGACGTTATTCCACCATCTATTACTGTGTACGGATTTGCCGACGACCATACTGCTAATAAACGTTTCGTGCCAACATTAACGAATGAGATGGATGCAATTCGTGACTTACAGGACTGCGCTGTTCATATAAACACTTGGATGAACAGTAACAAACTAAAAATGAACAATGCGAAAACAGAGTTTATTCTCTTTGGCAGTCGACGTCAACTCTCTAAATGTCAGACAAAAGACATAATCATTTGTGGAGATGTTATAAAATCAAAAACATGTATACGGTACTTAGGAGCTTTTCTGGATGAGACTTTAAACTTCAAAGACCATATTACTAAAAAATGTAAAACAGCAATGATGAACTACTACAAAATAAAGTGCATAAGATCCTATCTATCGAAAGAAGCAACTGAAACTTTGGTCTTATCTTTGGTTATATCACATTCAGATTATTGCAATGTTATACTTTTTGGAATTTCACAAACTGATTTATATAAATTGCAACGTGTACAGAATATGTGTGCCAAACTTGTGTTAAACCGTTCTAAGTATGATAGTGCCAAGCAGGCATTGTTTGACTTACACTGGCTTCCGATCAAAGCCAGAATTACATTCAAAATCTTAACATATATGTACAACTGTCATGTAGGTAATGCACCGTCATATTTGATCAATTTGTTAAATCCTCAAGTGTCGAAACGTTCATTAAGGTCGTCAGAGTCATCTATTGGTTGTTATGCAGTCCCATATAACAAAAAGAAAACTTTTTCAGATAGAAGCTTTAGTACTATTGGGCCAAAATTGTGGAATGAACTAGGTACAAATGTAAAAAACTCTGAATTTTTGGATACTTTCAAATGTCGGTTGAAAACATGGTATTTCGAAAATTATTTTGACTTTTCTGACTTTTTTCTTGTGTATCACAGTGTATATTTTCAATTTTTGGTATAGTACATACATATTGTATTTTTGTATAGTATTTTTGTATTTTATATGTCATTTATGTACAACGCCATTGAATACATATTGTATATGTAGAAATAGGCGTTTAATTAAGTTTTCATGTTTCATACACAGAGCCAGGGGAATGTATATAAGTGATGTCCACTCCTAAATTGATGCATCCTATCAGATTTTTAATATTGATTTTGTTGCAAAGCAAGCAATAAATGTTTTTGTGAAACTTTAAAATTCTGTGGTTGTTGTTGTTGCTGTGTTAATTATTTGTTCTTCATGTTTTTTTGTACATTAATTAGGCTGTTAGTTTTCTGGTTTGAATAAACGTATTTACACTTTTGGTATTTAGCTGAATCTTGCCTCCGAATGACCTTAGATCTACTCTGAATCACCTTTTGACGTCAAGCAACAATCACTTTTAAATTGTGACGTCAAATAATTTAAATTATGATGTCAAAGTTTACGGGAACCTGTGTGATTTTACGTAATGGCGGACAAATTTGCATACAAGTGTAAATACGTCTATTGTTTTTCATTTGATTTCAGGGCATTTTATAGCTGACTATGCGGTATGGGCTTTGCTCATTTTTGAAGGCCATATGGTGGTCTTTTGTGGATAGTTGTCTCATTGACAATCATACCACATCTTCTTTTTTATATAGCTGTAAATTTCTGTGTTATTTGGTCCCTTGTAGAGAGTTGCCTCATTGGCAATCATACCACATCTTTGTTTTTATAATTATCATATTGGTTTTTTTTTTTACAGATTCCATTATACAAGAGAGAGATTTACAGAATTATTCTGTTCTTCAGAAAAAGGCTCTATCATCTGTTTTGAATGATGGTTCTATGCTGTATTCAGCACCAGCTCCATCTGGTGGTCCTGTCTGGTTGTTTATCATGAATATTATGGACGGTAAACAATACTTTTTATTTTTTTCAATATATCAACACCCAAAATATCATAATGGGATATCAACTATGAATGGTACATCATTCAACAGGTCAATACACTTCTTGCACAATTGACGGTACTGGTAATCATATTAATATATTCCCTTTTAGCTCACCTGGCACTTGGCGTCCGTCGTTGTCCGTCATTAGCTTTTACAAAAATCTTCTCCTCTGAAACTACTTGGCCAAATTAAACCAAACTTGGCCACAATCATCATGGATGCCATGGCTAAAAATAGAACATAGGGGTAAAATGTAGATTTTGGCTTATAACTCTGAAATCAAAGCATTTAGAGCAAATCTGACATGGGTAAAATTGTTTATCTGCCCTGAAATTTTCAAACGAATCAGACAACTGGTTGTTGGGTTGCTGCCCCTGAATTGGAAATTTTAAGGAAATTATACCGTTTTTTGGCTATTATCTTGAATATTATTATAGATAGAGATAAACTGTAAACAGCAATAATGTTCAGCAAAGTAAGATCTACAAATAAGTTAATATGACTAAAATGGTCAATTGACGCCTGAAGGAGTTATTGCCCTTTATAGTAATTTTTTACCAATTTTTCGTAATTTTTTCCTATATTTTACAAAAATCTTTCCTCTAAAACTACTAATCCAAATTTAACCATACTTGGCCATAATCATCATTGAGGTATCTAGTTTGAAAAAATGTGTGCCGTGACCCTGCCAACCAACCAAGATGGCTGCGATGGCTAAAAATAGAACATAGGGGTAAAATGATGATTTTGACTTATAACTCTGAAACCAAAGCATTAAGAGTAATTCAGATATGGGGATTAAATTGTTTTGCAGGTCAAGATCTATCTACCCTGAAATTTTCAGATGAATCCGACAATTAGTTGTTGGGTTGCTGCTCCTGAATTGGAAATTTTTAAGGAAATTTTGCTGTTTTTATGCCCCACCTACGATAGTAGGTTTTTGATGAAGTTGAAGTCCAATCGACTTCAAACTTGGTACACATGTTCCCTGTGATATGATCTTTCTAATTTTAATGTCAAATTAGAGATTTTACTCCAATTTCACGGTCCAATGAACATAGAAAATGATAGTGCGAGTGGGGCATTCGTGTACTGAGGACACATTCTTGTTGGTTACTATCTTGAATATTATTATAGATAGAGATAAACTGTAAACAGCAATAATGTTGAGCAAAGTAAGATCCACAATAAAGTCAACATGACCAAAAAGGTCAGTTGACCCCTTAAGGAGTTATTGCCCTTTATAGTCAATTTTTAATAATTTTGTAAATTGTAAATTTTTGTAAATTTTAACAAAACATTTTCCTCTGTAACTAATGGGCCAAGTTCATTATAAATGGAGATAATTGTAAGAAGCAAGAATGTTCAGTTAAGTAAAATCTACAAACAAATCACCATCACCAAAACACAATTTTGTCATGAATCCATCTGTGTCCTTTGTATAATATGCACATAGACCAAGGTGAGCAACACAGGCTCTTAAGAGCCTCTAGTTTTTTAAGTGACTTTTGTTAATATTAACAAAAGAAGATATGTCAATGAGATGGCAAAACAAACCAATAATTTTTTTTTTTTGCAATTTTGTTTAGTTGTCAGAAATCTAGTAAAATGAACATTTTCTGAATTGAAGGATTATCACCAAATGTTTACATTTACATATTACCGTACTCATTGCTATCAGTTTT
Organism: Mytilus edulis; assembly: GCF_963676685.1. Taxonomy (NCBI): domain Eukaryota; kingdom Metazoa; phylum Mollusca; class Bivalvia; order Mytilida; family Mytilidae; genus Mytilus; species Mytilus edulis. Next base: position 81,951,349 of record NC_092348.1, read on the forward strand.
TCAAAAGTCAATTAAACCACATATTTACTGAAACAAAAGGCAGTAATTGTTACATATTCCAAGAAAATGTATGTAATGGTAATTATTAACCAAAACCAATTGTACATCAAATGTTTTTTTACCAAAATTATGCACATAAAAGCATGCGACGTTTTGCGCTGTAAATATACTTTTCCTGCAGGTGAATATGCTTATTTATTCAAAATCCCATTCATATAGAAAAACCTATAAAATTTAATCAATATGGAATAACTATATTTATTTTATTCTGTTGTATTATGTATTTCTTGGTATTACTATGCACATGAATATTAAAATTGCTATATTCAATGTATGAGAATACTATAATAGAAAATGCCGAATATACACAGTTAATATAAGAATGAATTTTTGTGGATCAAATCAGTCAATCAAAAGATTTACCTACCTTTGTTTCACTTTCAATGTTGACATTCTTTTTCTTTAAATAACTGAACAAACTAAAGAAAACAACCGTTATATTCCTAACTTGATACAGGTATTTCTTAATATAGAAAAAAGTGGATTAAACATGGTTTTATAGCTATCTTAACCTCTCACATGTATGACAGTCACAGATAGAACTGTATATTTTTACAAAGTAAATATTTTTTGACAGGATATAACATAACTCCTGAATCAGTTCTACCTGAGAAGTCTGAACTACTTACATATCACAGACTTGTGGAAGCCTTTAAGTTTGCTTACGCTAAAAGAACCGACCTTGGTGACCCAGCTTTTGTCTCTGATGTTTTAGATGTAAGTTGTTTATCTAAAAAATCAAATTAAACAGAACATTTGTGTTTTGTATATTAATTATAGGCCATTAGTTTTCTTGTTTGTTTTACATATATCTTTTCAGGGCCTTTTATAGTCGACTATGCAGTATGGGCTTTGCTAATTTTGGATGGCCATAAGGTGACCTATAGTTGTTGATTTCTGAGCCATTTGGTCTCTTGGGGAGAGTTGTCTCATTGGCAATCATACAAAATCTTCTTTTTTATAAATCAGATGTGATTCAGTAATTGAGAATTTTGGTGTTATTCTAACAGTTTAGATAAGGAGATAGCAGCTATTTTTTTCTCTGATTTAAGAGGGTCAAACATTGAACTTTCTGAAAAGAAAAAGAAAAAAATACCAAATTTGCTCTGATAGATTGACACTAAGTTATTCAGTCTCCTAAACACCTAAAGTTTTGTTAAAATTAACCTTGTTGCTCCATTAAACAGATTTATTATATACTTAGAAGTACATATAAATAGTATGTGTAATAATTAGGTCAACAACAATTGTGCTGTATCAGCTATCCGTGATATTGAAATCAGTCACGGTTGCAATGTCTCTTGGGAATATATTGGTGTCTCGGGTTGATACAGATGTGTTATTGAAAAAGCCATATGATAACATTCTCTATTTATTTTATAAGTCATTCTTATAAAAATATTGTCTTTTTTTAAAAATCATGTACATTTTAAATTTTCCTCATGAATGTAATACTTTTAGGTTGTTAAAAATTTAACATCACGTTCCTATGCTGATGGTATTAGACAGAAAATTTGGGACAACCAAACACATGATTATATGTATTATGGACCTACATTTTATGATAAGTTAAAGACCAGCACAGCACATTTATCTATGGTAGGCAATGATGGTTTGGCAATCGCTGTTACAACAACAATAAATACAGTGTAAGTCTCTTATTATTGAGAGAAAATCTTATTTTCAAAAAGTCATTTAATATATAATTACAATTTTAATGTTGATAAAATAAGTTTTATTTAATTTGTAATTCAAAGTTTACAAATGGATATAAGAAACCAACTTTGTTGTTGTTTTTTTTTTGGCTGGGTTGCTGACTGATAGATTAAAACTGAACAGTGTTTTATATCTATACTTCCTAAGAACAATTTAAACAAAAGCAAAAGTTGAAATTGGTTCTAAAATTTAGATATTTTAATAATCCAGCCAAAATACTACTAATCTACTAATTTTTTTTTATAGAAATAGTTGTGATATAACTACAGTAGTTAAAAAAAAAAATTACCTTTTGTTTGAGCTTTAATTGATACTAGAACACACCCGCGAAATTCGCGGGCATTCAGAGCGTAGTTTAAAGTATGTAAAGTGTTGTTGGAAGAATTTTGTGAAATATTGAATGACTGGAGAATTTCAGCAAAATTATCAAATATCATAGGTTATTGGGGACAGAATTTTTTTTTTTTAATCCCTCCTCCTTTATTTCCAAAATTCCCAATGTGTGGTTTTCTATCAATTTCAATATGAATATACATTTAGTATATTATGAACATTTAAGTAAGGAGCCTGTACTTCAGTGGTTGTCGTTTGTTTATGCCTTACATATTTGGTTTTCGTTCATTGTTTGTACATACATAAGGCCGCTAGTTTTCTCGTTTGAATTGTTTTACATTTTCATTTCGGTGCCCTTTAAAGCTGAGTATGCGGTGTGGTCTTTGCTCATTGTTGAAGGCCGTACGATGACCTATAGTTGTTAATTTCTGTGTCATTTTGGTCTCTTGTGGAGAGTTGTCAACATGGCAATCATACATCTTCTTTTTTTTGTAATCAATGAATTTTGTAAAAGATTTAATGACTGGAGAATTTCAGAAAAGGTATCATAAGTGCACATGAATAATTTTAGCGCTTATCTGTATATTATGAACATTCACTATATAAATAAAGTGTAATTTACTTTCAATTCTAAGTTTTCTAATCGATCCATGGTGGTCATTGATATAGTATACAGACCCTCTCTATTTAATAAACTCTGTGACCACCGTGGATAGTAAACTTGAAAATGATAGCAGATAGAATTCTGAAAAAACACTTTATTCCTAGTATATGTATGTTCAAAGTATACAGAAAAACGCAAACCGGAAGTATAATCTGACTTCAAATTTTGTCCAATGACGGGACAATATTCGGATGCCCTTTTTCTCGATTTTCTCCCAAAATAACTCAATCTGAAGAATCATATGAATGGATGACAAATGCGACTATGCACTCTACCTATAGGACACAGAGTCGTGTTGATTAATTTATTGTGGAAAGAAGAGAAGCGACACCCAAAATGAGGTCTTCTCGTTTAATAGTATAGATGTTACAATTTTTATTATTGATAACTTTTATAGATAGATTTATTCTACCTAATAGCATTAGTGCTTATGAAATATATCAATTAAAAAAACTAAGTGTGGCTTTTACATATCTGATATACAAGTTTAAAATAGTCAAGCCCGTATTTTGGCAAAAGTGAAGTTGGTTCTTCATTTAAGCATCTGTGAAAACAGTTCAAACAAAGCAACTAATTTTCCTTTCAGAGTATTTGCAATTGTGCTGTTACCCACATATATTATTTGTGATATCTCTGAAGTACAATTGGTGTAATAGACTTGCACAATGTATAGTTTTAATTCCATATCAATTTTTTATAATAATCAATTACTGTAAGTTCAGAAATTATTGCGAGGTTTTTATTATTGGAAATAATGTGACTGGGTGAAAATCTCAATAATAAGAACTTGCATTCTGATACTCAACAGATGTATCTATATGCATCTTTTTTTACAAATTGCAATAGTTAATCTCAAATTTTTGGCCATTTTACCTAAATTGCAATAATAAATGCATGCAATAATTTCTGAATTTACAGTATTGTATATTTAATTTACCTGTTATTTCAGATTTGCATCAGGTATTTTAGGATCAAGAACTGGTATTGTGTTTAACAATGAAATGGATGACTTCTCGTCACCTAATATAACTAATGACTTTGGTATCAGACCGTCACCTGCTAATTTCATCAAACCTGGGAAGCGGCCATTATCATCCATGTCACCATCAGTTGTTGCTGGGAAAGATGGTGACATTAAACTGGTCATTGGAGCAGCTGGTGGATCTCATATAACTACGTCTGTTTCTTATGTAAGATATAATCTCATGTAACTACAGAAGTGTCATATGTACAATACTGTTTCATATAACTACATCTGTTTCTTATGTAAGATATCATCTCACATTACTACATATGTTTGTTTATACATGAGTGGCAATCTAATATAGCTTGTGATGTAAATACTGTCTCCTGCAAGTACATGAAAGGTATTATTCAAGTAAATACAGCATATTTTTTTTTATTCAAAATACAATCTCATGGTATTAAAAGTAATTCTCATTTAAGAAACTTCAAAATCCTTTGATTGTTATTAATTTTTTATAGAAAATAGGTTTTAGACCTTTTATTGAAACTTCTATAAACTAATTCATCCATTTTAGGTGTGGACATGAGATGGTCAGTAAGGCTAATCACCATTTCAGAATTACATAAATGTGGACAACAGTCTTTCAATTAATTGAGCTTCCACAAAACCTACACATTTCATTAACCAAAATTCAATATATATAAATATATTTTCAGATAACCATGAGGGTGTTATGGTTTAAAGAAACAATAAAACAGGCCATAGATGCAGCCAGGCTACATCATCAACTACTGCCTCCATATATTTATTATGAATCAGAATTTCCAAAGGTTAATATAGGAGTGCTTATAAAAAAGAAGATGTGGTATGATTGCCAATGAGACAACTGTCCACAAGAGACTAAAATGACACAGACATTAACAACTATAGGTCGCCGTACTGCCTTCAACAATGAGCAAAGCCCATACCGCATAGTCAGCTATAAAAGACCCCGATATCACAATGTAAAACAATTCAAATGAGAAAACTAACAGCCTTATTTATATATAAAAAAAATTAACGAAAAACAAAAATGTAACACATAAACAAACGACAACCACTGAATTACAGGCTCCTGACTTGGGACAGGCACATACATAAATAATGTGGTGGGGTTAAACATGTTAGCAGGATCCCAACCCTCCCCTAACCTGAGTGCTTGCTTATTTTAAACTGATAGTGTATGCAACTGACAGGTTATACTTCAAATCAATACTGAATCGTTAGTTTTGTTGAGATAAATGACTTGTGCAGACCAGGGATTTGTTTTAGAGGGGAGACAGTCCAAATAATTACAATGGGCAGAGCGAGTAAAAACAATATGTGTTTTTACTTTGTTCCCTGCCAGAAGCCATCCTTGTCTCTTGCATTATATACAATTACTTTAAAATAGAACCAAATTGAAAAAAAATTACTGCACAAGTCAATAGAGGCAGTAGCCTACAACACCAGTGACACCTAGAGGTCATCAAATTTATAAGATATATAAGTTTATATATGATTTACTAATATCTTATTGGGTGCACTCAACTCCAATTTTGATTGACTAGGATTGTCAGTTTTCCTATCCTATCAAAGGTCTGGGGGTTTTCTCCAGGCATTTGGCCTTCCTCCACCAATTAAAAGTGGGATTAAAACACCAACAATCAATCTCATATCTTTAATTGTATTTCAAAGGGTTCAACAATTTTGTGGTCATAAACAAATTATTATTGTGTATTTTTTTGCAGCATTTTGTAGAAGGTTTAAGGAATTTAGGACACAACATAACAGACAAACCAGCCTTCAGAACAGATGCTAATGGTGTCACTACTAAAAATGGATTATTATATGCTAACTGTGATTTCAGGAGAGGTGGGGCGCCAGATGGATTCTAAAGACAATTATTAGGAAAAATAAGGATGTTTAAACAATTTTACAAATAAGAAAGGGAGAGAGAGTGAGTGAGAGAATAAAATGTTGAAAAGGGAAAGATAGCAAGATGTTAAAAAAGAGAATATGTTTAACAAAGAGAAACAGAGAGAGGGACTGGAATGCATAATAAAGAATATGAATGAATAACTGAGATTTATGAATAATTGAGACTTCTAATCATGGGCAGGCTCAGCCTTCAAGTTTGGATACAGATGTCTAGCTGGGACTTCTTTTGAATAATCTAAACTTCCAATGTATAATTGAGACTTCTTTTGAATCATTGAGACTTCTTTTGAATAATTGAGACTTCTTTTGAATAATTGAGACTTTAACTGAAAAATTGAGACTTCAAATGAATAATTGAGACTTCAAATGAATAGATTAGACTTCAAGTGAATAATTGAGACTTCAAAAGAAAAATTGAGACTTCATTTGAATAATTGAGACTTCAAATGAATAGATTAGACTTCAAGTGAATAATTGAGACTTCAAAAGAAAATTTTGAGACTACATATGAATAATTCAGACTTCAAATGAATAATTGAGACTTCAAATTGAATAATTGACCCTTCATATGAAAAATTTAGATCCAATGAATAATTGCGACTTCCAATGAATAATGAGACTTCCAATGAATAATTGAGACTTTTCTTGAATATTTGAGACTTCAAATGAATAGTTGAGAATTGAAATGAATAATTGAAATTTCCAATGAATTATTGAGACTTCAAATGAAAAATTGAAACTTCAAATGAATAGTCGAGACTTCAAATGAATAATTCAAATGTCAAATGAATAATTGAGACTTCAAATGAATAATTCAAGCGTCAAATGAATAATTGGGACTTTAAAAAAAATGAATAATTGAAATTTTCAATGAATAATTGAGATATCTTTTGAATAGAACTTCAAATGAATAACTGTACCTTTCATGAAAGGAAAAGATGATTGTAATTTTATTTGTTAATTTGTGACTTACCTTACCTTTAACTCTTGGAATTATTTTTAGTATTGTTAATAACATGTATTGACTTCTTTAAACTGTGATATGTACCTCAAATATTCAAAATCATTAAAAATTAAAAGCAGTATTTGTAAAGAGGGTTTTGATTTTAATGCTCAGACATTGATAGAATCTTTTTTCCAACTTTTTACTACATACTTTTAGTGTCTATATTGTTTTAACTACAGTCCCATGTAACAAAATTATGGGTACATTTTAATTTTGTATATTTTGTATAGAAATGAACTGTGTAATAAAATGTAAATTGTGATTTTTTTAACTGTATAAATATTATGTAAATACATGTAGTGGACTGAAAGTTCTCATGCAATATCTAGACAACTGTACATTTTCTCATGAATAGAAGATTATATTTGAAAGTTATGAACAGTGTTCTCTCAAGGGCCTTTTAGCATCATTGTAATGTAATACTATATTGCTAGAATGTGATTCAATCTGAAATTAATTTCTTATGGATAGTGTTCTGGATGTGATGCCATAATTTTTAGTAAAACAAGATGGTATTTCATAATTTCCTGTTTCCTGAAGTGGTAGACTGAAAGTTCTCATGCAATGTCTAGACAACTATGCATTGTATGTACATGTATGTAGAAGATTATCTTTACAAAGATTTGAAAGTTATGAAAACAATGTTCTCCTCAGGACTTTTAGCATCATGCTAATTTGATGTTATATTGCTAGATTGTGATGTAATTTCTTACAGATGTGTGTTCTAGATGTGATGTTATAATCTCTAGAAACAAAATGGTATTTCATAATTTCCTGTTTACCAGGATGAGATTAGAAATTTCTGAGGAGAACAATGTCAGAAAGTCACAACAAAGATTGAATAGATTGTATAATTCTATTTCAAAAGTGATTTAGACTACATTATGCCTTAGTGATACCCTTTTTCTAAAGTAAGTTAAATGTGATTGTTCTAGTATTCAAATTTATATCATTGATACAAAAATAGAAACAAATTTTCTAGTTTATTTATCTTTTCTGATATATGAAGTTGTAATACAATATACAAGTAAAACATATGTCTATTTTTAAAATGAACATTCATAAATATTTTTTTTAATTTAAATTTAGTTAGCTAACACACCTGTCTTATAACATTCCTTCACTTTTTTTCATTCCTGTTTACAATATATTAAACAACTGTCTTTCATTGTTATGTATTTTTATTGTGGTTAGGCTTAATGTTATATTTTAAATAATTTTAACGCTTTCACAAATGCTTTGTCTATAACCTTGCAAGATTTTTTTTATAAAATATTGCTCAAATAATGATATTATCCTGGAAAATTTATATGATGAAATAATATACCCCTTTACATGCTTGAATAAATCCTATTTATAGATGACTGAGGTATCAGATTTTAATGCATTATTTCCTGAAGTAACAGTTTTGTCTCTTGGTCAATAATCTCTGTTATAAAGTTTTCAATAGATTCTTAATTTATATTATTTACTGATCAAGATATGAAATGTACAATCTGATTAGAATACAATCCTGTGTCCAAGCACTGTTTACAAGGATCTGAAAAACTCTCCATTCCATGTTCTGTTTTTTAAGACCTTTCTGAAACCTCTTGTTTTGTTGTACTAATATTAAACAAATTCAAAATTTAGAAGGCTGAAATTTTATTGGCTGATGTAATATTGCCAGAACTGAAACTACAACAGAGTGTTGTCAGATCCTTAAAAGCAAAGCTTTGAAAAGGGAACTGTATGATACTAGTATTCAGATTGTGAAAGGTTCATAGCATTGGCAATATGATTAAACATGCTGTATATTAAAAGTAAATCATTCCAACTTTGGTACCAGGATTCCATTTTATTATTATAGAAGTTTGTGATTGCGAAGAGTTATTATAAATGTTTGTATGGTATTTTTATGTTATTTTTTATGAAAAAGTGTATTTTTAGAACTGCAGAAAAAGAAAATTTTATATCATTGTTTTGACTGTGTAACTGTTTTTTTGCTTATATTTGATTCACATGGACTTATCTTTGTGAACATGAGGGTTCTGGTACTTATTGATTGGCCACATTTATTTCCTTCATCAACTTAGGTGGATTGTAATATGTAGTATGTTTTTTGCATAAAGTTGTAGAAATACACAGACAAATATTATTGCAATGTTTTTATTATTGTGAAAAATGCAACAGGGTTATAATCGCTATAATTTAAGATTGAAATTTTTTATATCACAAAAACTAAAATAGCATTATAGTCTAAAATGACAAAATTGCAACAATAAATGCAGGCAATAATTTCTGAATATACAGTAGTGGATTTTAAACCTTTATAGAAGCAAGTTTGACAGATGAATGTTTAATGCTGTAAATATTTACAGGTAATTCCATTTTGTGTATTTTATATTTGTTTTTATTTAAACTGCAATATTTATCATGGATGTAGATTATTTACATTATTTATATTCTTTTTTTGTGTTACAGCTAATTTCCTAATGCATGCAGGGTAAGACTCTGGTTAGCTTGCTTGCTTTGTATATTGACAATTGTAATTGGGATAATTTTCAATCAAATTTAAATATAATATATACTTGTTTAATAATACTTGTCTATATTGTTTGGAGATGTAAATCTTAATAACAATGCTTAAGCTAACCTTTATACAAACAAAGCATGCAAGCCAGCGAAAGTTTTTCTTTACGAGCATTAGGAAATCAGCTGTAAATCATGACATATATTTGTTTTGATATTGTTTGATTTTGTCTATAAAGATGCTTTAATTTTACATAAAAAAAGGTAATAAAATAAATATTTAAGAAACTTTTGATGTCTTATTAATACTTGCAAAACATTGAAGTAATTTGTAAGTTTCGTTTTGAAATTGATATTTACAGACGGTTCATTGGAAGTAATGCACCAATATCAAATGATTTCAAATGACCTTCATGGAACTATCTCATAAACTCCTGGAAAGATCATATTTCCAAGAGCCTGGTTTCATCACCATTTTATTGGGTTTGTATTGCTTGGTCTTCAGTTTCTATTCAGTGTTTTGTGGAATGTTGCATGCATATTTTACTCTTGGCCATATGGTATTGTTTGCCTTTATCTGATGTGTTATTTTTTTAATGTCCCTTTAGTGCCTTCTTACATTTTTCAGCTGTTTATTTTATATTTTATTTCCAAGACATTTAAAAGCTTTATCAGATACAACATTTTCCTATCCCGCTAAATTGACAAACACGCTTAGGTAAAGTGCATCTCTTGACATGTTAAGACAATTAGATAGATGTCTTCTTGACAAAGTATAAAAAATTAGAATCTCTAACGGAAAATAATTTGTATCTGGTATGGGAAGTCATCATTGTTTATTGTTGACATTGGTATAAGAAATATATGTAATAATGTAATCTTGAACAGAAAATGATCCAACTATATACAATGCAAATGAAATGACTAAATTCAGAGTGAATCAGTAATTTTTGTAATCTTCTTTATCTTAATTTTTTTTTTATCTTAGACTATTCTAATGGTAAGTGTATAAATAAATATGTTTTAAAATAAATCAATGTCTAATATGAATGTAAAGTGAAAGTATAATGTCAGTGTAAAGTTCTAAATATTTTTTCCTAATTTTGGCCCACACTTTTAAGGCTACCATTTCGACTGACTTCCCTTTGGCCACAGGTCCTACTTCCCAATATCCTTAAATCGTAAGGTCATCTTATTTTACTTTACTTATAGTTCTCCATGTTCATCTTTTTCAGTTGAAAATATGAGTTAGCATTAATGGTTTTCAAATGACATTAATGATTGTTTCCATGCAGATACAATTTTTGACTAGTCAGATATTTCCCTTTCGACAATCAAAATTCATTAAGTTCAAACATTTTATGGTAACTTAATGAAGTTCAAAACATTTAAATTATGTTACTTTGTGAATCACACAAATACTAAATCCTCCAAAATCATAATGTTCTATATTCAAATTATCTCCCTTGTTACAATTTACCCAGTATTCAAATTATCTCCCTTGTCACAATTTACCAGGTATTCAATTATCTCCCTTGTCACAATATACCCAGTATTCAAATTATCTCCCTTGTCCACAATATATCCAGTACTAAAATTATCTCCCTTGTCACAATTTACCCAGTATTCAATTATCTCCCTTGTCACAATATACCCAGTACTCAAATTATCTCCCTTGACACAATTTACACAGTATTCAAATTATCTCCCTTGTCACAATTTACCCAGTAATCAAGTTATCTCCCTTGTCACAATTTACCAGGTATTCATTAGTTCAGGGTCACCTGTTAATTGCTGAAAAACAGGTTTTTTTTGCATATGTTGTAAAATTTCAGCTATGAGTAAAAATATGATGAAATTGTGGGGATAGAACAAAACAATAGAGGCCAAAAAGTTCCATATTATGTGAATTTATTTTTCTACAGTAAAAATATAAATTCCAATACCAGAAATCAGGATAAATCTGATTCAAAGTTAATATTAAGACCTAAGGTCCAGCACATTTGATGTCACAAAGGGGAAGTATGGGATTAACAATTAAGAACTGACAAGGATGCAAATTTTTTTTCTTAGTAAAATGATTTTAGGTGACAATTTTCTAGATATATAATTTGTAAGTGGGAGTAACCCAATTAGAAGTCAGGTCTTGGATTTATGTTAAAAGATTAAAAAACAAACACACACACAAAAAAATGACTGCAATTTATGAGGCAAATGAAAAAATAACATTATTAGGTACAAATGGAAAAAATAATACCCCCAAAATGAAATAATTGGAGGAAAATCATATGTTCTATATATAACTTGATTTTTTTTTATTGAAAGTTAATTCTATATTTTCATATATATTCTTATGGAGTCATATGCTTGCTCAACCTTCTTGAATCCTTGTCATTCCTTGTCTCTAAATAATTAGGGGGAAGGGGGAAATCACCTTGATGATCAAATGAGGGATAAATTCATACCTTGGAGAATACAAACCTCCAATTTATCACTATCCTCCCTGCATGTTCACACATCCAATGTTCACACTAACTTGAGCTCTCAAATTATTTTTTTAACTTCATGAGAATCAAAACCTTAAAAACAAAAGATGATTTTTCAACTTTTCCCAAAATGATACATTAATCATCCTTCTACAAAAATGATTATTATTCTTTTCATACCAGCAGGGGCGGATCCAGCCATTTTGAAAAGGGGGGTTCCCAACCCAGGATAAAAGGGGGGTTCCAACTATATGTCCCCATTCAAATGCATTGATCATCCAAAAAAAAGGGGGGTTCATGGCCCCGGCACCCTCCCCTGGATCCGCCACTGACCAGCGACAGTTATTTTCCTTGATTTTATCTTTAGGTGAATTGTTATTATTAACTTATAGATAAAAAAAACTATAAGTTATGCATTACAAATTTTCGCGGTTTCTTATTTGGGTTTAAAACTTGAACCCTTCTTTAGGAATGAAGAAGTACATTGTTATACGTTTTTGTAACAAATATTACTTGTGGTTATTGGATATTCTATATCATCAGTGTTGCTTAAGTGTTTAATGAAACCGGTTATTTACTTCTGAAAGGTAAGATTCAAAACAACGCTGAATAAAAATAAATAGAAGAAAAAACAACACGTGTATTTTGGGTTTGATCACACTGATGTAATCTGGTGTAATGAGAGAAATGTAATCTTTTGAAGAATATTTGAAAAACAGCGCTTAAAGACAGATGATCTGAATTATGTGTCCTTATAAAAAAGAAGATGTGGTATGATTGTCAATGAGACAACTCTCCACAAAAGACCAAATGACACAGAAATTAACAACTATAGGTCACCGTACGGCCTTCAACAATGAGCAAAGCCCATACCACATAGTCAGTTATAAAAGTCCCGATTTGACAAATGCAGGACAATCCAAACAAGAAAACTAACGACCTAATTTGTGTACAATGAACGAAAAACAAATATGTAACATCACATGCACTGGTTTCTATCCATGGGAACTTCAACTATCCATATAATTTTATGATGTGGACCTTCCCATGGATAGAAACAAGTGCCTCTGAGTTTAACCTTCTTCTATCCTATAGGGTGGGCTTGGCTGATTTTTTTAAAGCTTGACACATGAAACTTAAACTGTTAAATAACGTACATGTAGAGTGAAAACAGGAAATAAAGTCAGGCAGGACATGGGAAACTACATGCACTATTATGGCAACAAGAAGCGAGATTCAGGATTCTGAAAAAATAATAAGCGAGATCTGGTATCATTCAATCATGCTATAAAACTTTTCAGTTACATAGATTTATGTGTACTCAGATTTTTAAAATAACATTAGTGAAATATTGAGAATGGAAATGGGGAATGTGTGAAAGAGAAAACAACCCGACCAAAGAGCAGACAACAGCCGAAGGCCACCTATGTGTCTTTAATGCAGCCCGAAAATCCTGCACCTGCTGGCCCAAAAATGTACATCAGTTCAGCAATAATGGATGTCATACTAAACTCCAAAATATATAAAAGAAAATAAGAAAAATAAAAATCATACTAGAATAACAAAGGCCAGAGGCTCCTGACTTAGGACAGGCGCAAAAACGTGGCGGGGTTAAACATGTTTTTTGATATCTCAATCCTCCCCTATCACTGGGAAAGCCATTTGACTAAAGCGCCTGCTTATTATCTAGAAGCCCATAAAAGATCTAAAAATATGGACTATGGTTAAAAGATAACCAGTAATCTTTAACTATAGATGTTTGACAGAAAATTGGATGTTTGACAGCGAGTTAGATGCCTTCTTTATTTTTAACCATTCTTCTTTATTTTTAGACTTTCTTCGGGTGTTTTAGATGATTACTGTAATCACTCTCATACTCTCAGATAACTATGTCCCTTTAATAACTCGCGTGAACGATAACGTGTGTATTAAGTAACGTTAGCTATAGTATTGAAATGTTTCAGTTTAATTAATGCACTTGATTTATCTAGTTTGACGGGAATTACCTGTTCGTCTGACAAAACTGATGTGTATTGAGTTGTCAATAATAGAACCAGTGATGCGTGAGCGACGGTTATAAAAACATTGTTGTAAGGAAAGGAATACATAAACAATGCTTACAGAATCTGTTAAAACTAACCATCTTATTTCTCATCGTTTAAACGATGTTTTTGAAAATATAGTTACCTGTAAATTAAGACAGAAACAGATAATATAGATCTTTTGAATTGGATGGTTATAACTTATAAATATTTTTTCTTGAAAGCTTTAGCTCGAACTAAGGGGAAAGATCGACATACAAATGCAGAACGCTTTTAAGCATGGCTTTCCTGATGAATTTAATATCGATTTTATTTCATTGGTCAATAATAAAAATCTATTTAAATACAACCAACGGACAAGATGAATACATGTGGTAACTTTGTAATACAAATTTATGAATAGAAGTGGTTTAATCAAATTAAAGGTTCAAATTGATAAATGTGTTTAACTGAGTTTTATTTCTACTTTTTGTCACTTGTCGATAGCTTATGATCAATAAGTATGTTCCAGCTTGGTTCCACGTTATAATATTAGGGACTAATTAAAACATGTATAGTTTTTGGTACACGTATGAACACATGCACTTAACAAGCATGTGGTATTTATTAATGCAAGAATATGATGAGTGTTCCAGCTAGCATGAAATGGAGGGGCGCTGCGCCCCGTCCCGAAATTTTGCGCCCGTCTGCCTTTTTTAAGCCCCTCTGTGCCATTTTGAAAAAAAGTTTAAAAAACGATCTTTTATTCTCTTATCGTCGCCATTTTGTTGAGTTCTTTATACACACACTTCATTAAGACAACATATTAAAATTGTTGACACTTGTGACCTGTTTAATCACCTATTTGATTAGAGTCAATTACTTAATCAGGTGAAATTTACGACCCTGTCTAATTCCTTTGCCCTGAAGCACCAAACATCGAAGTTAAATGAATTGATTTTTTAACACCTGACGATGCAAAATAGAATATAAAATAAATGTGAACGGTGTTCATTTCTTTTGTATTTGTTATTGATAAAATAACGTTCATTTAAAAAGAATCATTCCAATAGGTCAACACGCAAAATGCCGAGGAAAAAAAGAAAAATTGACCAACTCGGAAATGACAAGAAGAAAATGTCAAAGACTTGCAAGTCTATTACATCTTTTTTCAAGAATAATGACCATCAAAAGTAAAAAAAATAATTTAATTCTTTACCTTTATGAAAAGTCGAGAAGAAGAAAGGTTTCTATCAAATTTGCTATTGTTCTTCTATTGTAAATTCCGCCGTTTACGGAGCACTCGAAAGTCCGATTTTTATATCATTTTTTCTATACGGTCAACATGAAGTAAACGGAGATGCTTGATGAATTGATAATAAACTTACAAAATTGAATGAATTTATTAATGTGCCGATTACGGAGCTCTCGAAAGTCCGATTTTTGTATCAATTTTCTTATTGAAATCCCAGGCACTTGTTTCTATCCATTGGAAGACCCCTATCAACGTATATTCCCGTAAATATACGTTGATAGGGGGTCTTCCAATGAATAGAAACAAGTGCCTGTGATTGAAATCCATTTTGACAAACTTATTTGTTTGAATTGTTTTACATTGTCTTATCGGGGCCTTTTATAGCTTACTATGCGGTATGGGCTTTGCTCATTGTTGAAGGCCATACGGTGACCTATAGTTGTTAATGTCTGTGTCATTTTGGTCTTTTGTGGATAGTTATCTCATTGGCAATCATACCACATCTTTTTTTTTATATTATTGATTTTATTAGATACGCTCAACATTAAATATACGGAGATGCTTGTTGAATTGAATTGGCTTCAAAAAGAGGAACATTTAAGAAGCACATGTAACATTACTGACCCAACCCAGTATGTTTTGACACTTAAGTCAAAGAGTGCATTCTCAAATTATAATGCATTAACTGAAATATAACAGTTAGATTTAAGGATGCTAACACAATCGATCATTTTAGACCTTACATACATGAACAGACAACAGTGAAACAATGTATGGTTATACAGAGATAGAAGCTCTGGCAAATTACATTTGACATGGACCCTGAAACTCCTTATTCAATGACAGGACTTTATAGCTCTTGTGTCATCAGCAGAAATTACAGATCGTTCCTTATCTAGTCTGCTAGAGCTATTTCATTCGCCTTGTCATTAGAATAAAAACCTATTATCTATGTACCCTCTTGTTGCAAAACTATTCAGTGTTGCAATATGACATGTACAACCACTCAGTACAGCAGAGGTGGAGAAAATATTCTCTCAGGTCAAATTGATAAAGACAAGTCACAGAGCAAACTTGAAAACATATACATTGACAAAAATATTAACTGTAAAATTAAACTGTGATAAAACTAAATATGAAAAAATATTGATCAATGTGTGACAACCTTCTTCAAAAAGAAAAAAACAGAAGATTTGTCATTGTTGTTTAATGTTTATTTGCATTTGAACTTTTCTTTAAAAAATCTGTAGTTCTGAAAGAGAAATGAATATAGTAATATCTATTATTGCTATCAGTTTGATTTTAACTTATATGTTCTAAATAAATGATTTTTAAACTTGTATATAATAGCTATTTAACTTAGCTACATGCTTGCTAAAAATATGTCTTCATGTGGTAATATGAAGTTTTGATTTTTTTTTAGTAAGAACGCGCTAAAGTGCCCTTTTTAAAAACGTGCCCCTCTTTTTTCAAATTCTAGCTGGAACACTGGATGACCCTATTAGAATTTATAAATTTTCTTTTCTGGTAATATTACATCTAATTTAAAATATCTATAGTTTATATTTTTAAGTCAAAGTCAAAGTGATGTATTCATATTGTGTATATATTAAGTAATTTAATCTCATGCCTGTCAATTTGAAAAGTGAAAAAAATAATTTGTTTCTGATCCTGAGAAAAAAAATGTTTGGTTCACGCTCAGCTGCCACTATATGTAATGTTAAAATTGTAGGAAAAAAATTATTTTCGACTCCTCGCTAAAAATAGATTGTTTTCGCCACAGGCGTTACTGGTTATCTTTTAACCATAGTCCATATTTTTAGATGTTTTATGGGCTTCTAGATAATAAGCGGGCGCTTTAGTCAAATGGCTTTCCCCGTGCCCTATACCTCTAGCCAATGTCGAAAAAACAAACACACAACAATACACACATTCAAACTCAGAAGTCGGAGTCTGATGTCAGAATACATTGTAGGTAACAGACAATGAAAGAAGAAACCAAACAAAATGACAATGATACATACATTAACAAAGTACTATTTAGTTACTGACATGCATTGACATGCCAGCTATTTAGCAGGTCTTATTCACTCCCTTCTGTTATTTTTTTTCTGTTTTACTTTTCTGTTTTTTTACTTGCATTGGTGTACTTGAAACAGAATTTCAAATAATATTTTCAGATATTTCTTCTTTGTGATGGGTATACAGTGTAACACAAGTTGTGACTAGTTGAAATAATATCTGAAAGTTTTGCTACAGAGGACTGACCACTACTCTTCACCATGACAATAAATGTTGTTGGACTAGTTGTACTGTTGTTGTTTTACATTGTGATTCTAGTTGTTGGTATTGTGGCAGCTCGTCGTAAAAAGAAGTCCACCAGTATGACGGCAATGGAGTCGTCCATTGTGGCAGGAAGAGATATAAGTACAGCTGTTGGAATATTTACTATGACAGGTAAACAATACCATTTCAACAAATTTGCCTTGTTCACCATATTGTTATCCTGCACAATTTCCAGCAGTGTATTGTCATTGCTTTATTATAGTAAAAAACAAACAAAAATCAAGCCTTTGTCAATTGTGACTATAGTGTATGATCATGTGCAAATTAACAAAAAACAATTATTTTTATGCCCCATTTATGGGCATTATGTTTTGTGGTCTGTGGATCCGTTTGTCTGTCCGTCCGTCCTTCTGTTCGTCCATCTGTCCTGCTTCAGGTTAAAGTTTTTGGTCGAGGTAGTTTTTGATGAAGTTGAAGTCCAATCAACTTGAAACTTAGTACACATGTTCACTATGATATGATCTTTTAATTTTAATGCCAAATTAGAGATTTTCCACCATTTTCACGGTCCACTGATCATAGAAAATGATAGTGCGGATGTACTGGGGACACATTCTTGTTTTCATTTGTACATAAAAAGTTAAATTTATTTATTATTCTGTTTGTTTTCAATAGCAACAACAGTTGGAGGAGGTTATATAAATGGAACAGCAGAATCCATAGCAACAAGTGGTCTTGTTTGGACCTTAGCACCATTTGGTATATTTATTGGACTTATTGTGGGTAAGTTAATGTAAATATATATACTATATATAAATAGCTCTGCATCTTCATGCTAGGTGAATGGTTGTCAAAATATGTAAAACATTGTTGTAAGTTTTTCGCTTTACAAAAACTAAGACTGATGCACAGTTATGTATTAGAAGAAATGCACATCTTATAAAAATCACAACATTATACAGAAAATTTCCCATATTGACATAAGATATGCAAGGTTTAATGTCATTGTATATACGAAAGAGACAAAGTTGCAAAGTAAATTAACCATTAATGTTATTTCTAACCATTTTAATTAAGAAAATAGTTAAATTAGAGGTATAGGTACAGTAATCTGTCCATGGCTTCTAGATATGCAATACTAACACTTACTAAATGAATAAAGAAAATTTATTTCAGATCTTTTTTTATCCTTATTACATTCATTTACATCCGTCTTGAGAATTAGGATGTGCATTTTTATGCAAATTTTAGTTCGCTTTTTGTTTCATTGAAGGTTACATTGTACCGTTTTTGGAAATTTCCTTAGTTGTCATATTATATAATTTTTTCCTAAGGTGGTTTGGTATTTGCCAAGAAAATGAGGGACCAAAATTACTTAACAATGTTGGACCCTTTCCAAGAGGTTTATGGTAATACTTTGGTGTTTATGGTCTACCTAGCATCACTATGTGGAGATATTTTCTGGACTGCATCTATTTTATCAGCATTAGGTAAGATGGACATAAATTATCATGAAATGAACAATTTAACATGCAACGTGATACATGATTGAAATATGTGCATTAGATTAGGGAGAATATTGGCATAGAGCATTCAAGATAAAACATATTGGTGTTTTCTTAATATTTTTTTTTTTCAACTCTTAAAATTTTGAACGTGTTGGACACAACCAAATTCCAACACTTTCCAATTTTTCCTGAGTTTGGAACTTGGTCATTTTGCAACAAAATTTTTGAAAGAGGATACAAACTTGTTATATGCAATTGACCCTCCCCCCTCATGTTTTCCACCCTGGTCCAGAAAAATCAATGTTTCAAACACTACCAAATAGTGCATAAAATAATTGTTGCTACTTAAGATCAGGGACCATATAACACTGCAAAATATTATTGTTGGAAACAAAATTAGAAGTTGATCTATAACTTGTCATGGTTAAGTTATGTAACAAATTTCTTATCAAGATCCTTTAGCATGACAAAAAACAAAGTGTGGGAAACTGATTATTTGCATGAATATTCTAAGTTAGAGGACCATAAATTATTGAAATCTTTCAAAATTATAGCTTGATCTATAATACTTGTCATGGTCTAACTATATAAAAATTTCAAATCACCAATTGAGTTAGCATTTTGTTCCAGTACAATGAATTTTTAACCAGAAGGGGAATTTGTTTTGCCATGCAACAATCTCTGAATTCTTGTTAATCTTTAGGAACAAGCTTGAGTGTGAATGATAACATTTCATCGACTGTTGCCATAGTAACATCATTTGTCATTTTTAGGGATAAGCGTGAGTGTGATTATTAACATAAGAATTAACTGTTGCCATAGTAAAATCCTCTGATTTTAGGTACAAGCTTGAGTGTGATTGTGAACATTCCTTTGACTGTTGCCATAGTAACATCATCAGCAGTAACTATTATTTACACTATGATTGGTCAAATGGTTTCTGTAGCATATACAGACATAGTGCAGTTAATATTTATTACATTTGGATTGGTTAGTACATTTTCTTGTGCATTCATGTTATTTATCAATTGATTTTATTACATGCTGGTGATCTGAATAGTAAATATTTTTAATGCTTTAGGAATATAATCAACAGATCTGACAGAAATCTGTCTATATTTCTATTTATATAGTATATTAAAGGCTAACTATAGATTTTTATGGCATACCAGATGTGTCCATGATTCTTTTACAGTTTTACATATTTTTACATATTTTTGTTTCTATCATAGTTTCAATTGTTAAATACTCATAGCGAACTAACTCACAAGAAAGTGAAAACTCTTTCATGAAGTTAAGAATTTACAGCATGCAACATGATGTTAAATGATGATATAGGGAATTCCTTTACAGGTTTTGAGTTTGCCATTCATACTGACCAATGAAAATGTTGGAGACATCTGCCAAGCATCTGAAACTTGGATTGGCACTTTTGATATTTCATTTGCTGGTCAATGGTGGGATCTCTTTGTTGCCATGGTGAGTTTTTAATGACATTTAAAAGGAGACTCTTAAGGGGGCTCGCAGGTATAAATAATTTTTTTTTTTAATATAGGATTTTGCTATATTTTTCTATAAATAAACTTTATCAAATACTTAATAGAAAAATGAAATAAAAAAATGGGGTAACTGTTCATTTAAGCTCACAATCTGCCTCCGAAAGAAGCATACATTTTTGTTAATGTCCTTTTTTTCTGTTGAACTAATAGGAGAAATATAGGTAATATCAAAATAAAAAAAGAACTAAATTACAGAAATCGCTTAAATGTTATAATTATTTAGTTTATGTATAGCTTATTTGAAAACAATAATAAAAAATGTAGGTCATCGATGACTTAAAAAAGATATTTCGATCTTATTGTCAAAAAATGGCATTTTTGCACCAAAGGGAGATAATTATGAGCTTTTTCAATGATATAAACATTTTAAAAGTTATCTGGGGCCAAAACGAATTGATGTTTTTGGTTGATTTTTGTACCATATCATAAAGTAATAATTAATAGTGTAATAAATAAAATTTGTAATGAAAAAACAAATGTTTAATTTTTGTCTGAAATTTTTGTACCCGCGAGCCTCCTTAAATCACATTAAGTGTGTGGCCTGATGTCTCATTTAAAAGGATCTATGACCTTTAAGGTGGTACTTTAAAATACAGGGAGATAACTCTGTTATAATCAGCAGAACATTTTAAACAGGTTCTATTATTTAGAAAATATTAAGCTTTTTGTTGATTAAAATTAAATTAGTGATTGTCAAACTGCTGTATATTCAATGAAATTTTATAGGATAATGTGTGTGTGATTCAACTTTTTTTTATTTTATTTTTTATTTTTGTCAAAAGATCAAAATTAAAGATGAAAATTAAACTAGCCAAATTAATTTTAGTCAAAGTGTTCCGTACCATCTTAAAAATGTTCAAAACCAAAACTCAGATCAGTTTAGAACTGTAAAGTTTGCTTAACAGATACCTTATATAAAAAAAGATAATGTGATATGTTTGCCAATGAGACAACTCTCCACAAGAGACCAAATGATTAAAAAATATCAGGCCCCGAAATGCCAAATGTAAAATGTAAAACATGTTCCCTTCTGCAGCCCCCTATTTTCAAAGGCATAAAAGAACTGTTCAAGGAAAATAAAAAGCAGTTAGTTCCATGAAAATGTTCCTTCTATGAGCCATCATTTATAGACCAGGAAAAAAAATATATCATCTGAAAAAAAGTCTTCATGGTCCTTGCCAAACCTGTTTTTGGAAAGATTAGAACTTGTTCTAAATCTTTACTAAGGGACTGGCCTCCCTAACAACACGACAGGTTAGCTTCTATTACTAAATGTATTCACACTGAAATATAGTTCCCTATAGTTCTCATGTATGTGCACATAATACATGTACACATATAAACTGAAAAAAATGGGTATATTTTGAGTTCGTTTAAGAATGTATGTCATTAAGGTGCGTTGATGTGCAGGCTTTTTTTAAAACATTTTGATTAGCCATTAGATAATTGAGTATTGATACAATAGTATGATTGACAACTCTCATTATCAACAAACAATCAGAGACAAGGTAGACCTTTAACTACAATGCCCCACCTCCTAAACTGTCAATCAAATTGACCACATTTACCTTTCAACCTCTGTCTAACATAATTATATAGATCCTTTAATATACAATTCAATATACAAATATTTGACCTCATAATTGAATGCACAAATATATATATTAGATGTTTGATATATATAAGGATGATAGATTTATTTATTGCCTGTTTCTTTTGATCTACATTACATAAAGTGATTCTGTAAATTATGTCTGAAAGATAAATGATTAATGGATTAACAATTGCAAGATCTTTAAAAAAAAAATGAAATATGAATATAAATATGAATATATAAAAGGTATTCAAGTAAGGCCTATAATTTCCAATAATCATCTGTAATTAATCAACAATTTAGATTAGTTCACTTTTTTTATCAGGATTTGGCTTGAAACAGTTTTAAAATTTTAAAACTTTTAATTATAAAAAACCATTGTTTATTAGTTTATTCCCAATCAATTAAAATACTATTTTAGTCATTTGAATTTTTATTAGAAGTGAATATATATTTTTGCAATCAAGAAAGAATCCACATTTCAATGAAATAAGTTTTTTAATTTGTTTACGTTGAAAAAGTACATTTTCAATACCCTGTGTTGAAAAATACTTTAAAAATTGATCAAAATGCACTCTACAACTTTTAATCTTCAATGTCATATAACCTATGTTTCAACTTACAAAATGCCCAAAACAACATATTTAGATTATTTTTGTTGACACTTTAACGTTCTAAGCTGTTGGTCTAGATTTTATGTCTTACAAGGATAGTTGGTAACATTTACTTACATTGTAGTAGAAGAATTTTTGATTTTCAATTTTTTGGTTTTTTTTGCAACATGTACAGAACAGGCAACATTATTTGGATAAGATATAAACTGCAGTTTAAATAAAATTGCGCAAATTAAGAGACCCATATTATTTGATTGAGCTCATTTTTTCCTCATACTGGAAAAGCACTTTTCCTTCTAAATACCTGCTGTTAATGCAATTTTCAGCAAAAGTGCTTTATTAATAGATATAGGAAGATGTGGTGTGAGTGCCAATGAGACAACTCTCCATCCAAATAACAATTTCATTTTCCCCCACCATACCTTAATATGAAATTATTCAAACTACTCTTCTAATCTTTCCATTAGTGATTTCCATCACTTTGATTTTCTATGCCATGCTTGTTTATTATATAGATTAGACCATTGGTTTTCCTGTTTAAATTATTTTACACCAGTTATTTGGGGCCCTTAGTAGCTTGCTATTATGTATGAGCCAAGGCTCTGTGTTGAAGGCCATTCTTTGACCTATCATTGTTATCTTATGTAAACATTGTGACTTGAATGGTAAGATGTCTCATTGGCACTCATACCACATCTTATTTATATTGCTGTAATGCCCTTATCCTCAAGATAAATGGATTGTGTTATTTTTTACTCCAGACACTAGGAACTATTCCATGGCAGGCTTATTTCCAGAGAGTACTGTCAGTGAGGTCAGGAAGGCAGGCCCAGATCTTGTCTGTGGTTGGGGCATGTAGTGCTGTTATTCTTGTGATTCCTTCTGTGATTATAGGAGCTGTGGCTACGAATGCAGGTAATATATTTGTAGTATTTTTAGACATGATATTTTAAACACATAATAACAACAAATCCATGGTAAATGACAATATACAAGCATTTGATTTTAAAAAAAAATGTAAATGTTTTCGTGTTTATTTGACCTCAAAGGTAATCAAATCATAATATTTTTTTTAAGACCTGTGCTGATTTACAGTATTTTAGATCTTCGTTCTATATTTGTACAGTTCCAGTTTTAAAGAGTCAATTTAAGATTGAGACCTCAGCCTTTTATAGCTGACTATGTGGTATGGGTTTTTTTTCTCATTGTTGAAGGCCATTTGCTGACCTGTAATTGCTTACATTTGTACATCCACATCAATTGAATTCTAGTGATAGTTGTCTCATTGGCAATCATACCACATCTTCTTATTTGTATGTGGCACCATTTGAGTGTATCCTGAGACTTACAGTATTTCAGATCTTGTTTTCATATCTGAAAAATTCCAGTTTTGCAGGGTCCAGGACTCCCCAATGGATCATGTAGTACCTTTTGGAATTGTAATGACGTTTAGATCAATGAAAATAGAAATACAATAAACTAATACAATAATTTATATAAACATATTAACAGTTATGTGTGGATGTTGTTTGAAATAATAACTCCTGCTGTGTGTGTGCAAAATATGACTGTTTACTAAAAAATCATTTTATACCTCTAAGCTGTAATAAGAACTGTTCTAGTAAAAGTCAGATTTCAAACTAAAAATGACATACTCTTTTTAGCACTTTAATGATAGAAAATAACTACACAATTACATTATCCCTATTTCAAGTTAACTGAAAAAGACAATGAAGATTTTTAAGGACAAAGTAACAACTCTTGTACAAAAAACATACCCAACGTATAATGACATGATGACATTGGGAGTGTGGAAAACATATTGCTGAAATTATGAAATGGAATTGGAATGGAATTGGATGGACTAATTGTTCATCATTAAAATAATCCATTTAATTATGCAGAAGACATCAATGTACTAGACATAGTATGTCTCTAATTATTTGGTCTTTCACATTTTGATAAAATACTTAAACAGCACAAGTTAATTAATAGAGTGATCTTTGAACCTAAATAGTACATAAGTATGAAAATTATTAGTTTGATAGTATTGTTTGTCTTTTTACAGATTGGAATAAGACCAGTCTTGGACAGTCACCTATGGAGTTGAACATGGGCAGTATGGTTCTTCCCCTTGTTTTACAGAATTTTACACCAAATGTTGTAGCAGTGATTGGTAGGTTTGCAGTGCAGTGCAGGAATTAATATTTTTCCCTTATATTAAAACAAGTAAAAAACATAATTCATTTGCCAAGTTTGGTAATACTGTCCTTGATGGCCGCTCTTATGTTATCTTAATATAAACACCAATGACAAGTTTTTGTTGCCAGTTTGAAAAGTTTAGCCAAAAGTTGCATGTGCAGTCCTCTTATCAGACATGCATTAGATTTTTTTTTTATTCATATGAAACCTTTTCCTTGAAGAAACTACAAAACTATTACTGGTAATCTTGTTAAAAAAAAGTTCTTAAAAGTCATATAGATTTAGAAAAAATACCTAATTTATTAAAGTAGATTATATTAATTTTAATACGTCTGCAAAAAAATTGTATCATGTTGTCATGTGATTGTCATCCTCGTCAGCTTCAATGGAAGACATCTGGATTCCAGACAATAACTTAAGTATAAGTAAATAGAAATCTTATGTCAGCGTCTTGGAAAGACATTTGGTTTTCCAGACTAAGTGAAAAGAAATCAATGAAATTTAAACACAAGGTGCATAATCACAAAAGGAAGGTTGGGATTGATTTTGATGGTTATGGTCTTAAAAGTTTAGGAATTCGTGGCCAAAAAGGGGTCCAAATAAGCATTTTTCTAGTTTCAAGACAATAACTCGTGGAACAGTGTATCGATCTCTCTGAAATTATACCACAAGTTTCCATACCACAAAGGGATTGTTTGGATTGCTTTGGGGGGTTAGGGGCAAAAAAGGGGGAAAAGCAAGGGTTGTCTGGTTAATGGACAATTACTATGGACAATTTAAAAGTAGTGTAAGGGAGGTAATCAAAACATTGTGTTTGGATTACCTCCCTTACACTACTTTTAAATTATGTATTAAAAATGTTGTATTGTCTTGAGATGATAAGCTGTCAATTTTTATACGACCGCAAATTTTGAAAAAATTTTCGTCGTATATTGCTATCACGTTGGCGTCTGCGTCGTCGTCGTCGTCCGGCGTCCGAATACTATTAGTTTTCGCACTCTAACTTTAGTAAAAGTGAATGGAAATCTATGAAATTTTAACACAAGGTTTATGACCACAATAGGAAGGTTGGTATTGATTTTCGGAGTTTTGGTCCCAACATTTAAGGAATTAGGGGCCAAAAAGGGCTCAAATAAGCATTTTCTTGGTTTTCGCACTATAACTTTAGTTTAAGTTAATAGAAATCTATGAAATTTTGACACAAGGTTTATGACCACAAAAGAACGGTTGGGATTGATTTTGGGAGTTTTGGTCTCAACAGTTTAGGAATTAGGGGCCAAAAAAGGGCCCAAATAAGCATTATTCTTGGTTTTCGCACAATAACATTAGTTTAAGTAAATAGAAATCAATGAAATTTAAACACAATGTTAATGACTACAAAAGGAAGGTTGGTATTGATTTTGGGAGTTTAGGTCCGAACAGTTTAGGAATTAGGGGCCAAAAAGGGACCCAAAGAAGCATTTTTCTTGGTTTTCGCACCATAACGTTAGTATAAGTAAATAGAAATCTATGAAATTTAAACACAAGGTTTATGACCATAAAAGAAAGGTTGGGTTTGATTTTGGGAGTTTTGGTCCCAACATAATAAGGGGCCCAAAGGGTCCAAAATTAAACTTTTGTTTGATTTCATCAAAATTGAATAATTGGGGTTCTTTGATATGCTGTATCTAACTGTCATGACTGTGTATGTAGATTCTTAACTTTTGGTCCCGTTTTCAAATTGGTCTACATTAAGGTCCAAAGGGTCCAAAATTAAACTTAGTTTGATTTTGACAAAAAATGAATCAGTTAGGTTCTTTGATATGCTGAATCTAAAAATGTACTTAGATTCTTGATTATTGGCCCAGTTTTCAAGTTGGTCCAAATCGGGGTCCAAAATTAAACTTTGTTTGATTTCATCAAAAATTGAATAAATGGGGTTCTTTGATATACCAAATCTAACTGTGTATGTAGATTCTTCATTTTTGGTCCTGTTTTCAAATTGGTCTACACTAAAGTCCAAAGGGTCCAAAATTAAACTTAGTCTGATTTTAACAAAAATTGAAATCTTGAAGTTCTTTGATATGCTGAATCCAAAAATGTACTTAGATTTTTTATTATGGGCCCAGTTTTCAAGTTGGTCCAAATCAGGATCTAAAATTATTATATTAAGTATTGTGCAATAGCAAGTCTTTTCAATTGCACAGTATTGCGCAATGGCAAGAAATATCTAATTGCACAATATTGTGAAATAGCAATTTTTTTTTTAATTAGACTTATCTTTCTTTGTCCAGAATAGTAAGCAAGAAATATCTAATTGCAAAATATTGTGCAATAGCAAGATTTTTTTTAATTGGAGTTATCTTTCTTTGTCCAGAATCAACTTAAATCTTTGTTATATACAATATACAATGTATATTCACTTTTTACTACCAACTGATAAATTAAAATAATCTTTACCATTCAGTGATAACAAGCAGTTTTTTTACATCTTAATATTTTATGATGTATTTAAATGAGTAGTTATTGTTGCAAACTCCATTAGAAATTTTAATTGAGATTAGTTTTGGAATAAGGGAAAGGGGGATGTGATTAAAAAAATTGGGTTCAATTTTTCTCATTTGAAATTTCATAAATAAAAAAGAAAATTTCTTCAAACATTTTTTTGAGAGGATTAATATTCAACAGCATAGTGAATTGCTCTAAGAGAAACAAAAATTTTAAGTTCATTAGAACACATTCATTCTGTGTCAGAAACCTATGCTGTGTCAACTATTTAATCACAATCCAAATTTAGAGCTGAATCCAGCTTGAATGTTGTGTCCATACTTGCCCTAACCGTTCAGGGTTCAACCTCTGCGGTCGTATAAAGCTACGCCCTGCGGAGCATCTGGTTATAAGTTACTATTAAATGCTGTGTAACGGAGGGGGTTGGTGACGACACCTCCCAGGACGTGTAGTGGCCAGTACTTTGTCCCTATTCGACCATCGGGATACCTGATATCAGATTATGGCTGAACAACAGACAGGGTTGGCAAAGTATTACCCGCCCGGGAATTCCCGGGTGGGAAAACCCGGGTTTTCCCGGGCTGGGCAATACTCCCAGAAATGGGGAATACTGGGCATTACTGGGCAATATGATTTGTTAAGCTTATTTTAACATAAAATAGTAAAGTCTTGGTGTAGTTTTATAGTATAACAGCTAAATAAATACTTTTTATACAGATAACCATTGACAGTCATTTCTAAAAGAATGAAAAATTCAATTTCAATTTTCATTCCCTTCTATGTTGACAGAATACAAGATTTGCACATTTAAGGAAACCTTGTTAATTACCAAACATTGTTTCAATAATCCATACTTTGAAAGAAAAAAATTATTGCAATGTTTAAGTGAATTGTTAATTTCAAATGTTTTATATTCATACATTTTTCATATTGCTAAATAAACACCCTAAGGGGTCGTTTTGGGCATAGGACATTTGAGCGAAAAAGAAAAAAGCACATAGGGTCATTTGAGCGCCGACTTCATAGGACATTTGAGCGCCGGGATATTAACCTTACCTGAGTTTTCAGACAGGACATTTGAGCGAAATTTTCCCTGATAATTTTACACGAATTAAGATTTTTTTTTAAAAGTAAGAAAAAAAAGTAAGATTTAGTTATAAATATTTTTTATTTTATTTCACACCCGAGTAATTCGACCGGTTCTGGCTGGTTTATGTAAGTGAAATCCTAAGTTGATCTCTATTTACCAATCAATTCTACTATAATTCATTGGCTATGCAAATTTTCTTTGTTCTAAAATTCTTATATATATATATCTATTAAGTGAAATGTCCCTTGGCACTTGAAATCTTAATACTAATAATACATGTACGTGTTAAAATGGATATTATTTTGACCGAGACTAATAAGGGAAAAAGAAGCCTTGTTTGTGACAGTTTCCGATATAGAGTGGACAAAACACTAAAAGGAGAAGAAATATCCTGGAGATGTACAGTAAGTACCTTTTTTTACCGAACAGAAAAGGAGAAGGAACAGAATCTCCGGGATTTGCATTCGAAATACTGCCAGCAGGAAATTACGAGGGATTTTTATGTCAGAAGCCTGGGATATAAGTTCCAAGCCCGAACAGACTTGTAAATAATGCCGTTGCCGAGTTTTATGTTTTATGACAGTGCTTTGTTTTTAGTGCTTTGTTTACAATTAAAAGATGTTTTAATCTTTTTGTTGGTAAACTCCTGTTTTATGACTGTGCTTTGTTTTTAGTGCTTTGTTTTTTACAATTAAAATATGTTTTAATCTTTTTGTTGGTAAACTCCTCATTTAATGAACTATATTCGTAAGAAAATGTGGTATGATTGCCAATAAGACAATTCTCTATCCAAGACTTGTTTTCGCTCAAATGTCCTACGTTTATTCTTATTTTCGCTCAAATGTCCTAAAATTTAGGCGCTCAAATGTCCTATACTTTGGCGCTCAAACGTCCTTTTTTTTTCGCTCAAATGTCCTGTCAATGCGCTCAAATGTCCATTGCCGATGCCATTAATACTTATAGAATTGAAAGGGCTGATTATTGTTACATAAACAAATCTCAATCTAATCTGAATAATTACTTACTAATTAGTGACAGTACATATACATTATTTAAATGGGCAGAATCAATTTGCGCCAATTGCAGTTTTGAAAAGGTATTAATTGCGCCACTCTCTTTTATTTTGATGGTATAAATTGCGCCAATAAATGAAATTAAATTGCGCCACATTTACCTGTAAATATTTTTTATCTATATCATACCTGTACATGTTTTACCTATATCTTAAATGTAACCTTTCCACTTAAGATTTCACTGAACACTCATAAAATTAAAGAAAACTCACCAAAAAATAAATTGTTTAGAAAACCGGTCATCATTGTTGAAGAACACAAATTCCGTCAGGCATTTATAAAGAAAACTGGAGAAATAAGGTGGAGATGTACAGTTGTAAGTCGTGTTGTGCTAGGTTATTCACAGATGAATCGTGTACAATTATTTTGAATGGAGAATTAGATCATATTATTCATGAAACAAATGTCCAGAAATAAGAACGTCAAATTTTGAGAACTGCGTGCAAAAGAAAGCAACCGATATGTTGTCAGAGCGACCTTCAAACATAATAAATTTAGAGCTCTTCAAATTGAAGAAGAAAATTAGAAAAGAAAGATTTAAAAACAGAATATTGGATGATATTGGTGTTGTTACAAATAAAGATGATGACTTTATATTGTTTAACGATCCAGAAAAGGGGATAATTTTATTAGGATGCGAGGCTAATTTAAAATTTCTGTGTACAATGTCAGAGGAATATGTTGCTGATGGTACTTATAAATTTGTCCAAAATATTTCAAACAACTCTATCCCACGCCCTGAAAGGAGGAGGAAAGTCAATCATTTAGTTGGTATATATATGAAATAAAAATAGATAAAATTGGCGCAATTAGATGATTATTTTATTGGCGCAAATGATACCTATAGTTTTGAAAATAAGGTGGCGCAAAAGAAGTATTGGCGCAATTAAGTTGTGGCGCAAATGAGTGACTTTTTGGCGCAAAAAGATATCGCCCATTTAAATGTACTTTTTCTTACATGTAATTGTTAATTCTTAATAGGAGTTATATTTATTTTAAAAAAAGTTTTTTGCTTTTAATATGATTTACAGTTTTACCAATCCAGACAAACAAAAAAGCTTATATATATCTCAAATGTATAAAATTTGTGTTTGATCACTGAATCCTCTATAAAATTCAGACCAGTATTTTATATTACCCACTATTGCCCAGTATTACCCACTAAAACCCAGTAAAACCCAGGTTTTCCCAGTATTTCCCACTGGGCTGGGCAATACTCATAAAACCCGGGTTTTTGCCAACCCTGACAACAGACAATAAATCAAATGAAAACTATATTTTATTCACAAATGTACAGTAATTGCATTAATTTAAACAAAGTCGGAAAGAAAACAGTAGTCAGAAAACTTTCTTAAAAGGAGTTCAAAAATAGAGTTATTTCAAATATAAAAATGAAAATGAAGTGTTCCCAGAGTTAGTCTTTTAAGTAAAATAAAGTAAATTTGCTTCTCGTTGTGTTTTAAAGTAGTAAAATTGCACCAAAAAGGGGTGACTAACTCTGGCGAACTGCACCGAAGTGGTGGCTAACTCTAGACTCAAGTAGTATTAATTTTAGTTCCGGCGAGTATTTGGAGGCCTGTGCAAGGCCGACTCCCACTGAATATCAAATGATATCCTAAACTTGTCATTAAACAGGCTAACTTTAACATAAAAGGTACTGAAGAAAAGTTAAATAAATGAATATTCTTAAAACATTATAAAAACATCAAAAGTTAAATACTAAAACAGTTAAATTAACAATCCTTACTTTTATCTTGCTATATTTAAATCAAATCAAACCTAAAAGAAACATTTAAATACTAAATAATTAATCTGTCCAAATTAAGGGGAATTAACCTAGGCACATCAAGGCACATCTATTACAGCTGATTAAGGAATATTAAATTTTAGCCATGATCCATGATTATGTTTGTCATGTTATAATTTTTTTTAGACTTTTATGATACAAATAGGTAATTATAGTTGCAAACTCCATTGGAAACTTGAATTGAGATTATGACCATATCTTGAGGGAAAGAATTTTTTTGCAGGGGGGGCGGGTGGGTGATTTAAAAAAAATTGCATGTTTCTCATTTCAGATTTCAGAAATTAAAAAGAAAATTTCTTCAAATTTTTTTATTTTTTGCCAAAAAAGATTATTTAATTACAATCCAAATTCAGACCTGTATCAAGTGCGAATATTGTGTCCATTTTTGACCCAACCGTTCAGGGTTGGACCTCTGCAGTCGTATTCAGCTGTGTTCCACTAAGCAATTTATTATGAATGGAGATAAACAAAATTGACCTGATGATGAATAAAAATCATAATTCAGATAATTCAGATATTAAAGAAACTTGTAAAAGGGGTTGGCTTGCAAAGTCTACAAAGAAAAGGTTAATGTTGAGTTCAATTGAACAAAAATTCAAATTATATAACTTGTGGGTTTTACTGAAATCTGTCGAAAGAAGGGGTAGATATTCACAAGTTGTATGGTCCAAAGACAGGTCTCAGAACCATTTCTGCTGCAGTAATGTCATCTATTGACAGTCCCATTCTGGGATCAAGTTCTATTTTCACATACAATATTTATGTCTTACTTTACAGGTTTAGGAGCGATTTCTGCTGCAGTAATGTCATCTATGGACAGTTCCATACTGGGATCAAGTTCTATTTTCACATACAATATTTATGTCTTACTTTACAGGTTTAGGAGCGATTTCTGCTGCAGTAATGTCATCTATGGACAGTTCCATTCTGGGATCAAGTTCTATTTTCACATACAATATTTTAATCTTACTTTACAGGTTTAGGAGCGATTTCTGCTGCAGTAATGTCATCTATGGACAGTTCCATACTGGGATCAAGTTCTATTTTCACATACAATATTTATGTCTTACTTTACAGGTTTAGGAGCGATTTCTGCTGCAGTAATGTCATCTATGGACAGTTCCATACTGGGATCAAGTTCTATTTTCACATACAATATTTATGTCTTACTTTACAGGTTTAGGAGCGATTTCTGCTGCAGTAATGTCATCTATGGACAGTTCCATACTGGGATCAAGTTCTATTTTCACATACAATATTTATGTCTTACTTTACAGGTTTAGGAGCCATTTCTGCTGCAGTAATGTCATCTATGGACAGTTCCATTCTGGGATCAAGTTCTATTTTCACATACAATATTTTAATCTTACTTTACAGGTTTAGGAGCGATTTCTGCTGCAGTAATGTCATCTATGGACAGTTCCATACTGGGATCAAGTTCTATTTTCACATACAATATTTATGTCTTACTTTACAGGTTTAGGAGCGATTTCTGCTGCAGTAATGTCATCTATGGACAGTTCCATACTGGGATCAAGTTCTATTTTCACATACAATATTTATGTCTTACTTTACAGGTTTAGGAGCCATTTCTGCTGCAGTAATGTCATCTATGGACAGTTCCATACTGGGATCAAGTTCTATTTTCACATACAATATTTTAATCTTACTTTACAGGTCTAGGAGCCATTTCTGCTGCAGTAATGTCATCAATGGATAGTTCCATCCTGGGATCAAGTTCTATGTTCACATACAATATTTATGCTCATCTGTTTAGAACCAAGGTAGGAATTTTAGCTTTGAGGTAGTAAAGTTGTACTTTGCTAGAAATTATACACTGTACATTATTTGTATCGTCTGTCAAAACAAATAACTTTTAGTTATGTGCATCTTTAGATAAACAGGATACTACTGGGTAAATTGTAATATACCATAAAAAATGGAATTTGTCATACAGATTTGACTGAAAAATTTGATATATACATCAAGGCTTCCAAAACGGTCATATATTCCAGACAATTGTATAATGTCCGGTAAAAGTCCGGCTGGGCAAAGCATGAATCGGTCATCTACTTTTTAGTTTTCAAGGCTTTCTTAAGAGACGGTCATTTTAACATAATTCGCCATGTTTTTACCAAACTTTTGCCTTTAACAACCACACATTTCCGGTCATAAAAGTGACATGATGATTAATTACTATCAAAACAACCCCTACTTCAAAACTTTCTAATTTTAATCAAGGCTAATTAGTTGTTGGACAGCTGAAATCTACCTGTTCAGGTGACAGGTAAACTATTTTCAGTACCGGACATCGTATAAATTGATCGGTCGATTCAAAGTTATTTTCTTACATTTCAGCGGTTTCTATCTAATTGATTTAGTCCAAAAGATTAAATTTATAAGAAATACGTTTATAAACATGATTTGATAAAAAAAAGTTAAAAAGGTTTTAAATGAAAAATCGTCAGAACTACGTTGAATGAGCTAGAACACGTGTGCGCATGTGCGCAGGTGGGAAATTAAATTATGCATCCTACATTTCTTCAAAAATGTTAAAATTATCATTGATATCTTACGTTCATTTCAAGTATTTTGTGAAAAAAATAACGTGGAAAGAGCTTCTTCACTCAGTCGTGCTTTGTAAACGTACACAGATTTTACGTATCCGTTTCTGGTCCATGTTTTACCATTGTCAAGTCAACATACGGTGTCAGAAAATGTGATTTTAAAAATTAAAGTCAAGATTTTGACTACGTTATTTTGCACAAATAAAGAGTCTAGAGCAGATATGCACACCCTGATGTGCACACTTCGAATGATGCACTGCCAATTTAACAGTTTACGTCAGA
This sequence comes from Mytilus edulis, assembly GCF_963676685.1. Taxonomy (NCBI): domain Eukaryota; kingdom Metazoa; phylum Mollusca; class Bivalvia; order Mytilida; family Mytilidae; genus Mytilus; species Mytilus edulis. Next base: position 81,985,396 of record NC_092348.1, read on the forward strand.
ACATCAGATTCATATGAAAGTAAAGTTTAATATCGTTTTTTTTTTTTAATTTAATCATTGGGATGGCCATCTGATTACCATAATTTTGCCTTTTGTGACTTAGTCTTGAGGGATTAAAATCGGGATCAGATATAAAATGTCCAGCTGTCTCAAATATTTTTTGGAAGCCCTGATATACATGTATATACATTGACTAAATGCTATTTAATTGTCTTTGGTGATGATTTTAACCTTTTTACTGTTTAATGTGATAACAATAAGTTTTTTATTTAACACATGCTTGTTAAAATATCTTTTACTTCTTAGGCATCTGACAGTGAGTTGCTATGGATACAGAGGTTAGCCATTTTATTTGTTGGATCCTTGGCAACAGTAATATCTATATTTGTTCCAATAGTGTATGGATTATTTATCTTAGCAGCTGACATTGTATTTGTGATTGTACTTCCTCAGTTAATATGTGCCGTATATTTTAAATGGACGAACAGTTATGGTGCTATCGTCGGATATCTGGTGGGTGTGACATTGAGAGTAGGAGCAGGAGAACCTACAATCAGCTTGCCAGCGTTTATTTATTATCCAGATTATGATGGGGATTCTGGTCAAAATTTTCCATTTCGAACGTTTGCCATGGTAACTTCATTATTGTGCATTGTCATTGTTTCCATAGTAACTACTTATATAGAGAAAAATGTGATGTCTAAGACAGAGTATAAACTTGCAGACGCCAATGTATCAAGGACAAGTAGTAAACAGTTGTTACAATTACAAGCAATGGACATTGCAAGTTGAGGGGTAATCTCAGGGATATAAAATGCTGCTGATAAGTTCCTTTATACCATGTATTTTGTGAAGTTCTATACACCAAAGATCAAATTAGGTTTGGAAATCTAAAAAAATCCTTCAGACTTACTTAATCATATCTCTTTACTCCTATGCATGTAGCGAAGTTGGAGATTTTGAGAAAAGAATGACAAGCATAGCCTAAAGATTGTGATTTTCCAAAATGTAGAAATATCATCTCGCCAAAACATATCAGAAGACCATTTCATTAGTGTTTGACCATATTCCTAACCATAACTTTCATGACCATTACAGCTTGGAGTATAATATTAAGACAATGACAATGTTGTAAATTTTGTTTATATGAAAGCTTATAATGAAACTAAATGATTTGTACTGTTTATCAATCCTTACAAAAGTTGATACATTATATTTGTAATTATTTCTTACTGTCATGACTGTTACATAGTTCATAATGATAAGGATACCTAGGATAACCTATTAAATGTTAAACTTTTATGTTAAGCTCATCTGGCTAAATAGATCATGTAAACTGTTGCAATCACTTGATGTCTGTTGTCATTGAGTCTTGTTCTCTGTTGTCTTAAAATTTTTTAAAGAGCAAAATAATCAGAAAGACAAGATGTACAAAAATGCCAATACATGTACAACCAAAACGATTTGATGAAGATGAGCAATTATTTATACTTATCATGTTTATTGCCTCTTGTGTCACGATTTTATCTTGTTTTGCACATCAGACAAAAAATGAACATGACCAATGCCTTTTATAAGTAATTTTTTGAAGACATAATTTTATATAAGCCAGTTAATTGTTGATTTCTTGTTTACCATCAAAAATATACTCTCTACAGTACAACTACTTTATTATTGACAACATGCATGCCAAATTTTTATGTCTCAGTATATCAAATCAGGACTTTAAAGTGTTCAAACTAGAGGGCATTCTTAAATAGAACCTATATAGCATTCAGTGGCAGATCCAGAAATGTTCATAAGTGGGGGCCCACTGACTGCCTAAGAGGGCGCGGCCCGCTCTGGTCATGATTCAGTGATTCCCTATATAATCAACCAAATTTTTCCCAGAAAAGGGGGGCCCTGGCCCCCTCTAAATCCGCCTCTGGCATTAATAACAGGACATGTGTGTCTGTACATGTATATATATTTGATCTAGTCAAAATTTTCTTGTTTGAATATATTACCCTACTTATGATCACTTATGGGAGTGTGTTAGTGAAATTACAAAATGTCTCAGATTTGACAAATGTTAGTACATATAGCCTTTGTTCAATCTTGTCTCTTATCTGCTGAACCAAAAATGACTGATAAGTTCCTTAAGCTGTTTTGAACAGCCAATCACCAAGCACATGTGTAATGATCAGATCTACTTTTGCCTTTTTCAGACAATTTTATGTTTGACATAGTTTTGCTACCAAACTTAAAAGATATTGTTATATAATATACATTTTTGCTCTGCCATATTTACATTTGTATACTGATCTCAGATTGCACACACTCATCCAATGAAATGATCTGATTTACCTCTAAATACATGTAGTCTTTTATGACCATATATATTTGTTATATTTTCAATGGAAAATTTGAGGCATTATTATAAACTTCATGTGAAATAGTTATATATGATGCATCTCTTATACCACAATGGTAATGTCACTCCTTGTTCATCAAGTATTTATCCTATTTCATGCTGAAAATAATAGGTCCACATCTTTACTTCCAAAAATCCTCATTTAAGGTGGTACCTAACACTTTCATTAAAATTAATTTGGCTCATTTAATTTTCATAAAATTTTGACAAAGTATTTACTTTGACCCTTTGACAAAAATATAAAAATTTCAAAAAATTTGAACCAAGCGTTTTATCAGAAAAATTACACTGGTTATATAGCAGTTTGACAAACACTAATTTTAATCATTCAAAAGCTTTATATTGCCTTCACAACGCAACGTAATTAAAACATTTAGCTGATATTACAGAGTTATCTCCCTGTAGTGTTAGGTACCACCTTAATATTTTTACAAGATACAGAATCTCACCTTTTTATGATAATTTTATCTTGAGTCTGTATTAACTTTTACATATATATATGTATGCAACTTAATTCTCACATATTATGCAACTTTTCATTTCATTTTATCTCTAAATATTAACTTTTCAATATAAAGGTATTAAAAATGGAAGGAGTTTGCATAAAACTTGATAATGCATTGCCAAAGTCTTGGTAGATATTATGTTACCATATTTTTTGTCATTTGTAAAATTGAATATCTTGTTATTTATGTTTATTGAATCATGACTGCCATGAAGGAACAAAAATATTTAACACACATTACAATGTATTTTCTCAAATCTAGTGCTATTTGTGTTTAATATTCTATTGTTTAAAAAAAATGTGATTAATTAGTTTAGAAGTTGTTAATACTTAACATGGTGGATAGGAATATTGAAACTAAATATGATGAGATGGATCTAACCTGTGTTTCTGTGTTTCTGTGTTTCTGTTGTATCAATAGATAAACCTTGATAGAATGAAATTCAAAACAGTGTGGCTGTGGCCATTGATTGACACATTAAATTCATCCATTGACTGGGACAATTTAGGTGAACGTTTGTATGTAACGACCACTGATCACTATGTACTTTTTAAAGACACTTAAACTATGGGGTCACCAAAGGTTCTCAACACCTCAATAAAGTAATTCAAAAAATTTATCAGAAATAACACGATGTTTTGATTTATACCAATTATAGAAATCAAAACATAAAGGTTATTCCTGATTATTTTTTCGAATTACTTTATAATTAAAGGCGTTAAGAAACCTTTGGTGACCCCACAGTTTAAATGTCTATCGTAGGTACGTCGTGAACAGTGGTCGTTACAGACAAACGTTCACGTAAATTGTCCCAGTCAATGGATAAATTTAATGTGTCAATCGATGGCCACAGCCACACTGTTTTGAATTTCATACTATATATGTCATTATGTATGAAACTAATTACTATATGTGGATTCAAATATTGATAATTTGACAAATATTTCACATCTCCTTTTATTCACATGATAAAAATGTCTTTAACAATTTTAAAAGATGTACTGTTCAAATCATAGCTCAGGAAGCAATTTGTGTGATGTTGTTTACATTTGAATAATATTGCCAATAAAAATTGTTTTTGTATAAAGTTGTCATTTAAAAATATTTTACACATCACATGACCATGGACAGTTTTTTTTGTATAAAAAAAAAATTGTACGAGAATGAGAGGCACAAAGAGGCACAAAATACTTCAAGCTCATAAATCGAAAAAATGTAACTTATTTTGCCATGGCCAGAGATGAAGATATTTTTGAAGATTTCTTTGAAAATAGATAATAATTTTATTTCTTTCCTACAATACAGGTGAACAATAAGAAATGTGAGATTAGTCTTGTAAGGGGTCATCCATAATTGTCAACCATTTTCCAAAGTGTACAAAACGTACACTTTTTCAGACCCCCCACCCTCCCTCAAAAAGTGTACATCAACCATTTTCAGATTTGAAGAGAAGAATCAGTCATACTTAATAAAAAGAAGATCCTGTCTATTATATTTTAGTTTAATATAAAAATTTGCATTGAAAAAGAACTAAAACATATCTGACTGTTTTATTTGATGACATCTATCTGTGATGCTTGTGTTTTGTCAGAATAAAGAGTACAAAGATTAGTGTTTCTCCTAGCACACAGTGGGAATGGTAACTCCAATAAAAAGGGCACCTAGAGCATGCAAAAGATTAACAAAAGGGCACATAAATTATGCTAAGAATCAAAGAAAGGGAAATGCATGGTTATATTGCATTGGTAAAGTATGGACTGACAGTTGTTGATGGAATCAGAGCTCAAGACAGCAATCAATAAAAGTGTAATGTTTTAAAACATTTTGAGTTTTTAAATTTCCCGCCTGCATTTATTGATTGATTGTTGATTACTTAACGTCCAATGGCAAATATTTCATGCATATTCAGGACGAGAACAAGTTAACAATAAATACAATAGGTAGGTCTTGTCATAATAGAGGCCGTTCGGGATGATACTCGGGGAAATTTGGACTGCCACTGGAAAATGAGGGTATATTGGATAGTGACAGAAATTTTGCCTTGTAACAGATCACCTACGGACCCCTCAAAGAGTTGTTGCAAGGGGTCTTAACGTGCAAAGAACTTGATACATCCCGCACAGCCAACGGACGCCCCACTTCGGCAAGCGTTTTACTGCCGGTCGGAAGAAGACCAAGTGACCATATTTCTATTCCCCAGTCACCCTTGGGGGTCCGCCTGCATTTAAAAGGTTCCAGTAAATATGCCATTCATTAAATATGCCATTCATGGCACTATTATCGTTTATGTGTATATACTGTAACGTGTACATATAATGGATATTTTTTTAAGCTAAGGTTAAACTTCATATGGGGGTGCTCCTAATTAAAGGAGGCTAATACGAAAAAAAATAAGTTTACTTCCGGTTTTCTGGTTTACTATTTTGGAATGCATTACAAGGAAATTAATCGAAAGACCAGTTTAAAATCTTTTCACAAAATGGCGTCTTGTCAAAATCAAAACATTCAAAGAATTTAGTGTTTCCATTAATTTTGTTTATTAAACAGAGTAAAACAATAACGATCTATAACAAAGCAGGTGAAATTGACAATCGGGGGTACTGAGAAATGCTTGCAAACTTTTTGTTTAAATAATTTTACTAGTTCACATTTTTGAAAGATTCAGTTTTCATATGATTTGATCTTTTAATCCTTCAATCCCGATTGAGTAGAATTATGATATCGAAATCAATATCATCAAGTGAAAATAATAAAGAAGAAATAAGAAGAGAGACGCACCCAAGCCAACTTTCCCTACGGAAACGATATAAATTCCGGGAAAAAAAAGCGTACGGTAAAAATGTTGATTTTTGAACCCCCTCCCCCCAAGTGTATGTTTTGTACACTTTGGAAAATGGTTGACAATTATGGATGACCCCTAAGTTGTTCAGAGTGAAGGGAATTTGAAATTTTCATTTTGTAAATATTTAGAGACAAGCTCTCCACCATAGAAGCCTTCTTTTATTATTTTTTTGTAAAGATACCTTTGCCATTTTATTAAGGCTTACCTGAGTTAAATATCAATTGAATATTATGATTTTCAGTGGTGGCTTCTTATCTTATGTACCTTTGATATCAAAATTATAAATTTGGACATACCTACATTGTCTCTTAAACAATTGAATTTCTGCTATTCCAATATTTAACGTATCAAATGTCACATTTTCAATTGTTGAGATGGTTAGAAGTCAATAACAAAAATATCGATCTCCGAGGAAAATTCTAAACAGAAAGTCCCTAAGCAAAAGGCAAAATCAAAATCTAAAACACATCAAACAAATGGATAACAACTGTCATATTCCTGACTTGGTAAAGGCATTTTCTTATGTTAAAAGTATTGGATAAAACCTGCTTAGAGGATGACAATTGGTTGCCTTGAAGATCATTCTGTTACCTAAAGCCAGAGGTAAAGGGTAAAAGATCAGTTTGAGGATCGAATATCTGAGAACTACATCTGTTTGTGATAAGCTTGATTTTAGAAAAAAAAAATTTTTTTGGGCATAAGGTAAATAGCCTGGCATTGACCTTTAATATCATTGAACCTTTAGTCTATAAGGTCTTTTTTTACCCCTTTTATCCTTTGTAACTGGGCAGTTTATAGCAATAACTTCTTTAAAATTAAAACAACAGGTTAAACAATTTCGTGCGTCAGAAGTGTTTATAAACTGTATTTATCTTCATCAGGAATGCTCAAAGCCAAGGATTCATAAGATCTGAAACAGTTTTAGAGCTATTTGACCAAACATGACATGAAAATAGCCAAATCCTTCTAAGGTCAACTTTACCTGAGGTAGTTGAAATTGTTTCTATATAATTTCCAAATTTATAAACGGACCTTTCAATTACTTTTTAGGAGCCAGGACATAGTTTTTCAAAACCCTCCAATGTCCATGTACTGCATTATCCTTTCCTCTCTAGAATTAATTGACTGCAATATGGCTGTCTTCCAAGACCCAAAGTTGACCTTGACTATAAATGGAAAAATAGCTGCACAAGTTTTATGGTAAATGTTTATAAACTCACAATTAATATGCATTAATTTGATTTAGTAGGTAGAAGTGAAGTGCTATAATATTTAACCTAGCCTTAAAGAAATTATATATTTATAAAGTGAAAGTTGAAACACGGGTACCTGAAATGAGGTCAAGATCTGGTGAACCCTGTAAATAGTGGCAATAGTAGTATACCGCTGTTCGAAAGTCATAAAGACAAAGCTGTGTATGCAATCCATAGTTTATAAGTCAACAATAAGATTTCAAGACCGTTTTTTTTCTCAGAATGAGATACCTTTAATATTGAGTCAACTATGTTTGTCGTATAAAATATTGTTTGTCAAAAAGTGTCAACTGACCTTGACCCCATTTTCATTGTTCATTGAACAACTTTTTAGCTCACCTGGCTCACTTGGTGTCCGGCGTCGTCATTAACTTTTACAAAAATCTTCTCCTCTGAAACTACTGGGCCAAATTTAACCAAACTTGGCTACGATCATCATAGTGTATCTAGCTTTGAAAATGTGTCCGGTGACCTGGCCAACCAACCAAGATGGCCACCATGGCTAAAAATAAATCAAACGGGTAAAATGTAGATTTTGGCTTATATTTCTGAAACCAAAGCATTTAGAGCAAATCTGACCGGAGTAAAATTGTTTATCAGGTCAAGATCTATCTACTTCTAAATTTTCAGACAACCTGTTGTTGGGTTGCTGCCCCTGAATTGGTAATTTAAGGAAATTTCGCTGTTTTTAGTTATTATCTTGAATATTATTGTAGATAGAGATAAACTGTAAACAGCAGTAATGTTGAGCAAAGTAAGATCTACAAATAAGTCAATATGACCAAAAAGGTCAATTTACCCCTTAAGGATGTTCGCTGCTCAATTTCAAAATAAATAACTTTTCATAAAACAAGTATGTATTGATAAGGAATAAATTGAGGAATCCAAAAAGCAAAAAGAATTTAGGGGTCAATGTGCTTGTTTTCAAGATATTAGCCATTGTAATTTTGGCAGGAGTGCTTCAATTTAAAAAAAAATTGACTAATAGCTTTATGTCTAAAAAGAGTAAAGGAAATAAAAAGGAAAAAGTAGGTATGAGAAATGTCTTAAAAAATAAATAAATTAAAAGGTGTTAAGGTAATAAAAATGCAATAAAAAGTTAGTATGATACATAAAAATATAAACTGAGATCGAATAAAAGTCTAAAACTGTCCGAGTATTAATTATGTGGAAAAGCCTGTCTGAATAAATAAGTTTTTATGTTTTTCTTGAAAGCATTCACAGATTCAGTGTTTCGCAATTCTTTCGACAAGTCATTCCATAAAACGGCGGCCGCTCTATCAAACCGTCTCTCTCCGTATGTTTTTGTTCTTACTATTGGTTTGACTAGAAGCATGTTGTTTTCTGACCGAAGAGTTCTTGTTGGCTTGTAAATGTTAACTAGATCTTGAAGGTACACGGGTGCTTCTTGTTTCAGAGCTTTAAACACATAAAGCAACACTTTGTATTTGCATCGATATGCTACCGGCAGCCAATGAAGAGATTTTAAAATTGGACTAACGTGTTCGTTTTTCTTCTTTCTTGTTATTAATTTTGCGGCGGTGTTTTGGACACGCTGTAATCGTTGGATTGCATTTGCGGGAAGTCCATATAACAATGCATTTCCATAGTCCAAGCGAGACGTCACTAAAGAGCAAACAAGTGTCTTTGCTGCATTCTCTGTAATGAATCACTGGGGTAAAGCTGATGACCGTAACTGCATTCACGGTCATCCCAAGATGTCGGATGAAAAATTAGGTCAGTTTCTGTATTGTCTGTTAAAGTGTTTCTATATCATTTTCTTTACAAATCATACATTGAAACGATGTAAATTTATAAAAGAATCACTCGGAAATCACTAATTACTTCCGAGAAATGTGCATGAAACGGGAAATTCGATTTGAAAAAATCGCCAAGATGACCGTAAATCACAATCGAGATGACCGTAACAGAATCAGAGATTCATAACAAGGCTGACCGTAACTGCTTTTAAAATGACCGTAATTTGTAAATGATGACCGTAACTTTTAAAGAATGACCCTCAATTCTAAGAAATATCCGTATTTATATAACTATCTTTTTATATCAAATGATTAATCGTGTTGGTATACACATATAAATATGAGAGTTTTATCCTATAGGTAGAAGAAAATAAGACGTGCTTCAAATGCAAAGATTACCATATGTATCTTTTTTACAGTAGAGGGTTTAATTTTTAAAATGAATTTGACAAAAGACATTCAAATGAACAGGAAGGGAAAAAATGCTACAAAAGCGCGATAAAATGACACCTTACAAGCATAATGAAAAAAATGCGGTGCACAGCCTTCAACTGCTCGACACAAGATTTTTGTTTTTGTTTCTGGGATTCCTTTAAAAGACATATAATAAATACACATTTTTAAAAATGCCAAAATTTTGCATGTACACCCATTGATATTATATCGTCTTTCATTTTGTCATGCAAATAAAATAACAGAAACATTTTGAAAATATCATTCGAATAAACTAGTGAAGGTGAGCTCCAGCAAAATAGATCCTTAAAATAGTATTGTACGAAAAGCGTATCACAAGGCGGAACGTTGTCAATTTGTATATATACAGAAATGTTATTCATACAGTCAGGATTCTACTTCTTCAAAATTATCTCCCCATTACGCCAGTTCATGCTCACAATCGTAGAAATGGAAGCCATTGTAGGGATGACGCTCTGCCAATTTTGCTCTTGAAAACTGATAAATTTATCCACATAGCACCATTACGATCGATCGTTATATGTCAGTTATATTTTAAAAGACAAATGTATCTACTAGCTAATGAGCATTAGTTAATGATCTTGTCTGCATTGATTCAACTTAAAAATATTGTCTGTTCGGATGTCAGATGGAATTTTTGAAAATTCTTAAGCATTTAAAAAAAATTCTAATTAAATATTTCGTGGAAGGGCAGACTAAACCTATTCAGTAGTTGAAGATTATAAACCCTAGTTATCACACACAAGAAAATCATATTTTTTCGAAGAAATCCATTTTCATCATCCAAATTAAAAGACTGTCGTCAAGTACTTTTAGAAAAAATAGCTATTCGAACACACCTACTCTGTTTTTGCGATTCTTTAGATAGGTATCTCACTTGACTCATATATTTCATCTTTTCGTACTGTCATTTTTTTTACGTTATAAAGTCAACCTGTAGCTTTGATATATAATAATGATAGAATCTGAAGCGAGATGCTATATAAAATACTCTTGCTTTGTACGTTTTAAAGACAAAATATACACCCCAAACATGCCCTAACATAAAAAGGTGCACTCGATTTTTCTCGTTTCGATACAATCGTTACCTGTTTTGGGGAATTTTTTCTTGATTCACATAATGGAAGGACAGACACGAAAATTTCTGAACTAAAAGATTGATATGTTCTCCGTCCGTGATAAAAAAAAAATCGGAGGTTATGCATTTTCTACATCCAACTTATAGATACTATATATAAAAAAGAAGATGTGGTATTATTGCCAATGAGACAACTATCCAGAAAAGACCAAAATGACACAAACATTAACAACTATAGGTAACCGTAAGGCCTTCAACAATGAGCAAAGTCCATACTGCATAGTCAGCTATAAAAGGCCCCGATAAGAACCATGTCGTCGACTTGATATCTTATTGTTTTGCATTACTATGTAATAGATACATTGAAAACTTATGCAAATGGTGTTTTTAAAATAAGAAAATTGTCGTTTTATTTGTTTCTATTAACTTTTTAAAATTTTGTTACTATATCAAACATTACAGTTAACATTTATCGCTTTCTCGATAAACACAGAGCTTCGATTCTTTTGTTCTATTTCAAAAGTGTTTCCGCCTGCATATATCAAGAAAAATTAAGATTTTAATCTGCTTCCTCTGGAACCATACACATGGGCTCGATTGCCAAATATTCGTATGTATTATTAATGTTTTTAATGCTCCATTTATTGGCATTATGTTTTTCTGGTCTGTGCGTACGTTCGTCCGTTCGTCTGTTTGTTTGTCCGTTTGTCCAGCTTCAAGTTAAATAAAATTGAAACTTAGTACACATTTTCCCCTATGGTATGATCTTTTTAATTCTAATGCCAAATTACAGTTTTATCCCATTTTCATAGTCCACTAAACATAGAAAATGATAGTGTAGATGAGGCATCCGTGTACTAGGGACACATTCATGTTTCTTCAAATTTTCGTCGTATCGCTGTCAATTTGTGTTAAAATTTTAACGTCGATATCAATAAATATTTCATTGTTTACGAGAAAAATGCAATTTACGGTCATCCTTTACAAGTTACGGTCATCTTTTTACCAATCACGGTCATCCTTGTTTTATGTTACGGTCATCTTGAAAATATTTTGATTATGATTTACGGTCATTTTAATGATTTTTTCAAATCGATTTTCCCATTTCATGCACATTTCTCGGAAGTAATTAGTGATTTCCGAGTGATTCTTTTATAAATTTACATCGTTTCAATGTATGATTTGTATAAGAAAATGATATAAAAACACTTTAACAGACAATACAGAAACTGACCTAATTTTTCATCCGACATCTTGGGATGACCGTGAATGCAGTTACGGTCATCAGCTTTACCCCAGTGATGAATGGACGAATCCGACCGATATTTCTGATCTGATAGAAACAAGATTTTGAGGTTGCACTAATCTGTTTGTCCATCGCCAATGTTTTGTCAAAGTAAACACCAAGGTTCTTGACGCATGCTGAATTGCTAACGATGTTTTTACCAAAAGTGAGGTGACAGTCTGAAAACTCTTTTTATCGGTGTTTCGGTGAGAAAATTATCAGCTCAGTTTTATCTTCATTCAATTTTAGCTTATTTGAACACATCCAAGAGCTTATGTCCGCCATACAGGTTTCAAGTCGAGCAGATATATTGTTCCAATTGTTAAGAGGTTTAATAACGAGATAAACCTGAGTATCATCCGCATAGCAGTGGTAACACATATTATGACGTTTACATATTTCACCTATGGGTTTCGAAAAAATGCAGTAAAGCTTCGGTCCGAGAACGGATCCTTGAGGAACACCATACTTCAGATGAATTTCGTCCGACTGAACAGAGCCGATTGCGATACGCTGAGTTCTATCAGTAAGATATGATAACAACCAATTTAGCGCGGCTCCAGATATTCCGAATGAGTATTCAAGTCGCTGTCGTAAAATGGAATGGTCGAGGACACCGAACGCTGCCGACAGGTCTAACATTAATAAAACTACACAACAATTGTTATCAAGTGCAACAGCTACGTCGTGATGAACCCGTAGCAATGCCGTCTCGGTGGAATGGTAAGCACGGTAAGCAGATTGAACACTATCAAAAAGATCGTTCGATTGAAGATGGTTCTCTAGTCGACATTCTACAACCTTTTCAAGGACCTTCGATATAAATGGAAGATTAGAAACTGGACGATAGTTCTTCAAAACTTCTTTGTCTAATTCTTCAGTAAGGGTCGTACAACTGCTTCCTTAAATGTTTTTGGAACATACGACTCTTGTAATGACTTGTTTACTATTTTCGTTATGATTGGTGCTAAGTTGTCCACACACGGTTTTAGTAACGAAGTTGGCAACGGGTCGAGTTCGCACGATTTCGACGGAGCCTTTGAAATTATCTTCCGAACTTCATTAACGGATGCAGATGTTAAAATAGTAAGTGCCTGTCCGTCGAACCTCACATCTGCGCAGAAGGCGTCATTTCTATTTAGAGAGGAATCATCTTCACTTGATAAACATCTCATGATGGTTTCGATCTTATTGAGGAAGAAGTCGCCGAACCTGTTCGATATATCTTTATCGCATTCGCGTGATGGCAAAACTACGGTCTTTGTATTACCCATTAGCTTGTTTGTTAAATTGAACAGTTTCTTTTGATCGCACCCTATTTCCAAAATTTTATCTGAATAGTAGTCAGTCTTACACTTCAAAAGCAGCTTGTGTGTTTTGATACATTGCTCTTTATACAATTGTTTATGAACCTCAAGCTTTGTCTTCCGCATTTTACGCTCAGCTTTACGGCGCTCTGTCTTAGCGGTACGGAGCTCGGATGAGTGCGATTCTGTATTCGGGCGCAATGTTATAGTTTTGGATTGCATTGGAGCATGTTTCTCAATGATAGAACTGAGCACTGAGTCATATGTTGAAACTAACTCATCAAGCGTTGCTGTCTGGTTTGGCATGAAATTCCAACAATTGATGTCGGTATTAAAATCGTCAATAACAATTTCTTCGAGCTTACGGAATTTCATGGACTCCCGTTTTTTAGGTGGTTTGTTAACGTTCAGACTACAGTGAACCGCGAAATGGTCGAGTGATGGAACGCCTTTATCATTACAAAGATGTAATTCCTCAATAGATGGAATGCCGATTACAATTGAGCTATCTTCTCTAGTTATAATGACATCAAGCGTGTGGCCACGGACATGGGTAGCACAAACAACATGTTGCACGAGACCACGATCAGATAAAGTTTCAGTGAATTTTTCGGGCGTCACACTCGAATTTATCATCTAGGTGGAAATTTAAGTCTCCCGTTAGGATTATATCATCGGATATTCCCATTGTATAGTCAAGAAAATCCAACCATTCCTCAAAAAAGCTAGATGTTTTGAACTTGTTGGCACGGGACGGAGGTGGACGATAAATCACGAACAGACGGAAGTTCTTTCTTGATGAACTTATATTGCATTCAAGGAGTTCGAAATGTGAAGGTGATTTTTTCGTTGGTACAAGTTTGACAGGAATGTTCAATTTATGTATGATAGCAACACCACCACCCCTTTGGACGCATCTAGGAGCATTCTGAATAGTGTATCCGTCTGGTAAGAGTTCAGATAGAATACATTTATCGATGAAGGAACCGAGCCATGTCTCTGTTAGCACTAATATGTCGGTATTGCTCGAAATTAAATGGTCACTTATAGATAGGGATTTTTAACTGATCGAACGTTTAGTGATGTAAGAGAAAGTTGTTTGCACAATTTCCACTGCGATGTTTTTTGCAGTTTAGGTAAAGGTATTCGATTTGGCGTTGTCGATAGCTTTGTTTCTGCTCGCTGATGCACAATTGTATGAATATTTCTCACATGATTGTCATAATTTGTAAGCTCAGTGTCACCGTGCGTTATGACATGAATTAGATTACTTTGATCAACAAAACGTTCTTTCCCTTTTTCTATATCTCTTTCAAAGTTAATTACAGATCTTATAGATCGAAAAAAGTTTCGACCAGCTTTTGTTCCGCGCCGAGTCCGTCTGGTAGGTTTCTCGCCGAAATTATACACGTAAAAGATTTATAAAAAGAAAAATGGGAGTTCATCGGCAAAATATTTTTAAGGCATTCAAATGGTTAAAACCAGAGGATTCAGAAAATCTGACAAAAATTCCAAAACATGACAAGCAGACATCCTTAAGGAGTTATTGCCATTTATAGTCAATTTTTAACAATTTTTTGTAAATTTTTGTTATCTTTCACAAAAATCTTCTCCTCTGAAACTGCTAAGACAAATTTTACCAAACTTGTCCACAATCATCATTAGGGTATTTAGTTTAAAAAAATGTGTCCAATGACCCTGCCTGCGATCCAAGATGGCCGTCATGGCTTAAAATAGTACATAGGAATAAATGCAGTTTTTTGGCTCATTTCTCTGAAACCAAAGCATTTAGAGCAAATTTGACGGAGATTGTTCATTAGGTCAAAATCTATCTGCCCTGAAATTTTCAGACCAATTAGGCAACCCATTGTTGAGCTGCTGCCCCTGAATTGGTAATTTTAAGAAAATTTTGCAGCTTTTTGGTTATCATTTTGAATATTATTATAGATAGAGATAAACTGTAATCAGCAGTAATGTACATCAAAGTAAGATCTACAAATAAGTCAAAATTACCAAAATGGTCAATTGACCTCTTCAGGAGTTATTGCCCTTAATAGTCAATTTTTAACAGTTTTTCATAAATTTTGTATATTTTTGTAAGTTTTTTACAAAATATATTCCACTGTAACTACTGGGCCAAGTTCATTATAGATGGAGATAATTGTAAGAAGCAAGAATGTTCAGTAAAGTAAGATCGACAAACACATCACCATCACCAAAACACAATTTTGTCATGAATCTATCTGTGTCCTTTGTTTAATATGAACATAGACCAAGGTGAGCGACACAGGCTCGTTAGAGCCTCTAGTTTTGTTATTAGGTCCGTTTTTAAGTAAAAAAATAAAACAAGTAATTGATTAATTACATGTTTTTGAAGATTGTAAGGTGTATATAGGGCCGTCTATCAGGGCTTATCTGGTCTTGACCTTATTTTTATGGATCAATAATAATGCTAAGTTTTTGTTATACATATGGCGAATTAACATTGAAAAGACTTTCAAAATAATTTTCAATAATAACCATGAGGACGAAATATTTCACCATAACATCTACACTATTTCCCCCTTAAGAGAACAGTCCTCCTAATGACTCAATTTTATCTCTAAAATGCACATAACATTACTTGTAGTAATTTTTATAACTGTATGATAATAAATCAACGTTATGTATTTTTGTTATCTAGTATGTAGATCTTTCTTTCGAAGTTAAAGATGGTATGTGAATTGTATTTAAAACATCCTGTTTATACTATCTTACACTATTCGTCATCATTTATGGACGAAACTCTTGATAACAAATTATTGAAGAGGGAAACACTATCTCTGGTAGGACTTTGATGTAATTGATTTATATTCATAACATATTGGTCGACTTAAAGATTTATAGATTTCTAAAAACTATCAATGAATTACTTTGTTTATTTTTGTTTTTCTTACTTATTCATCATTGTCGAACTTGCACCAATTCAAAAAATCATATGCTGTCCGCGAAATTATTACTCCAAGATTGGTCTATAAATATATAAGCCAGCTAAATACAAATTATTACCTTCACCTGAGTTAAATAGTGACATTTCCTAAATGATAATGAAAGTGTTGATGTTCTTTCAGTGTGAACCGTAAAGTGAATTACATCATAGATTGGGGAAAGTTTTTATTGAGGAAACTAACAACTTCTTTTCACGATGGCAATAAATGTTGTTGGACTGGTTGTGCTGTTATTGTTTTATATTGTGATTTTGATTGTTGGTGTTGTTGCCGCTCGTCGTAAGAAAATGTCCACCAAAGTAACAGCAATGGAATCGTCCATTGTGGCAGGCAGAGACCTTAATACTGTTGTTGGAATTTTTACTGTAACAGGTAAATATTAGCAGTACACTGGACACTATATATGGGGGCTATATTGTAATTTCCTAATTCGTCTGTCCGTCCGTCGTCGGTAAGTCCAACAAACATTTTTCTCGTAACTCTCACCAGAATGACCTCATATTAAGTCAGCATCTTGACAGTGATGAGTTGTAACATATATCTACTTTCTGTAGTGTATCGATTTGCAAATTACAAAGTCGAGTTGCGCATACAAGCGGGAGTTTAACTAGCTATAAACCAGGTTATAACATACCATTTTCAATGGAGATAGTGTCACATAATCCAGTGGTAAATAACGTATTATTTTGTCAGTTTATATGGACCTCCCCTTTTTGAATTATCTTGGAGTTTTGTATTTTTTATATTTTTATGTTCCTTTGAAATGTCAAGCAAAGAATAGGTTCTGATCCACTGTGTTTGGTTGACAAATAACAACTGAATTGTCTATACAACGCCTTATATTGTTAGGTCAGTTTTATGCTGAACAAAAACTCTTAGAATTACGGACGTCTATTATATTAGCAATTTAAAACTAGGTTTATAATAAATGTGAATGTGCCTACAGGAGATAATGGAGTACAGATTTATAAAATACCACTTTCTCCCCTTTTGCAACTGACATTTTTAAGAGAACACATGTTACGGATCTCAGTTTAAACCCTATATATATATATATTATAATTGGGCATCTTTAAATTGTCAACAACATTTCTCATTATTAGTAAAAGAAACCAAGAAAGTCGATCCCTTTGTTTCATAGTGATTAAGATTAAAACATTCTGTTGACTGTTGTACCCTATTTTTAACAGTTTTACCTTTTATGCGTCTGTCATACAAATGAAAGGTTTAGCATGCTATAAAATCAGGTTTAATTCACCATGTTATTCATAATTAAATGCCTGTACAAAGTTAGGAATATGACAGTTGATATCCATTCGTGTGATGCGTTTGAACTTTTGATTTTGCCATTTGATTAGAGAATTTCCGTTTTGAGTTCATGACTTTTCGGATTTTTTTTTAACGCCCAATCAATGTCATTATCAAGAATAGGACACAATATGTTAAATTAAAGATCAGACGGCACTATACTTATATTTGGAAACTGGTTAACCAAGGGTCAACATTGTAAAGTTAAAGTCATTTCTGCAAACGATTCACGGACATCGTCATCATTTATTAAACCATAATGAAATATCTGAATTTATAAAATCACTGTATATGAATCATTTGGTTGGAACTTGTCATGGGTAACACGAAAGATACCACAAGTGGAGTTGGAACTGCCTACCATTCTTCAGCATCTAAGTCGTGCGTTCGTTTGATGTGTTTTATCATTTGATTTGGGACTTTCCGTTTTGAATTTTCCTCGGAGTTCAGTATTTTTGTGATTTTACTTTTTTCTTTATCGAGTTTGTGTTTCTCAATCTTTACTTTTGTGTGTAGTGGTTTTTTTTCTGTATCGACTTTCTGTTTGGACCATGTTTTTTTCCTGTTTTATTCGGCTAATGATTTTTTATCGTCCGATGGTATCTTTTTATACGACTCTGCACCCTCCATGGTCATGTGTATTGAAGAAAGTAAACTATCATCGATTAAAACAAGATTTAAATATGTTTTATTCATGGTTCTCTTTTCGTTTAATAGCTACAACAGTGGGTGGAGGCTATATAAATGGAACAGCAGAATCCATAGCAACCAGTGGTCTTGTATGGACCCTAGCACCATTTGGTATATTTATTGGACTCATTTTAGGTAGTATATTATTTTTGTTTAGCAAAATCTTTAACAGTATGAACAATGTTAAGATCTCGTTTAAACTTTTTGTGACACAGATGTCCCATAACGTTCTACAAAATCATGATGGCGTCCGTAACATTTCAATAAAGTACTTAAACTATACCTTTTGGAACCGTTGATGCAATAGTTCCGTTGAAAGCAAAGAAATTATATTAAGGAACTAATGGTAGGAAACACAAGTCATACAGTATCAATTGGCAATAAAAACTTTTTATGCTGGTGTGATTTGAATGTTGGTACAAGATATGGAAAAGTTTGTAATTGAAATCTATTTTGTAGTAAAGTTTATTTGGCAACCTTGTTCTCATCTGACTTCCTCAATATCAATTTCTAAATGGAAGTCAAATTATGAAGTAGACCTAGCTGTATCTGTTGGTTTTTTTTTTATTCATTTTAAGTTCAACGGAATAAATGTTTTCAAAATAATCAACAAAGTGTAAACTATTGTGTGTAAGGACATCGTATATATATCGGAAAATGACTCGAATTTCGCTACACAGAAATGGAATGTCCACAAAGAGAAATACAATCAAAATATGAAGCAGCCTTTCTATATCTGTGGTATCGTGTATTTCAAAATTATTGGGATAGATGCAGTCAACAGAGTAACACAACTCTGAATAATTCAGTAAACGAATATTATTTACTAGAACACACCCGTGATATCGCGGGTCTGTGACTGAATTAAAGTATATAACTATGCGTAAGCCTTATTTTAGTATTGGAATTGTCATCTGATAAAGTCATGCCGATTATAAGATGCACAGTTTTCTCTGCTTTCAAAATCTTTCTGTTTGAATCCGTCGACCTTGAACTTATCAATTATTGGTATTATTAATTATTTAGAAAAAAAAGGGTCTGGACAGGAATATTTTTTAATCAACAGCATTGTCCTATATGAGTTATATATAAAATTCTTTAATTCGCTGTTTTACGTCATTCTGGCTTACAAATTGAAAACTGTACCTATACGCCTTATTTTAATCCAGATTTTTAGTATTCGTATTGTCATCTTAGAAATTCATACTGATTAAAATACTACAATCGAGAACAATGTGACAATGATTGAATTTAGTAGTGTCAACACTCTGAATATGACACGTGTATATAGCAAAATCCAAAAAAACACCGTTTGGTGATGCGCCTGTCAGATGCGTAACGTACATATAAGGTAATAGGTAACAGATGAATATACTATTGGTATCGGTATCGGATTCGACCCGGAACTTGTTTATTATTGGTAATATTAATTATGTGGAAACTGACAAAAGGGTCTGGAATGGTGTTATTTTTAATCAACACCATTGTCTTATATTAGCTATATATAAAGTTGAATTCTTTGATTTTTCGTTTTTACCCCCATGACGGCTGACAAATTGAACCTCGTTATTTTAGTATTATAGATATAACAGATTGCAAATGAATATAAGATTGTTTTATTTTTTTCTTGTGGAGCCATGTATGCACTCTTCCTAAAACCCGGTTTTCATAGCTAAAACATATATGCTAATCCTATAGGAATAGATTTCGTAGAGCATTTGGCAAACCAAGCAATCTACCTTTCTTTTTTCGCTTTTAATCCATTGTCTGGAATCATCTTCACCTGAAACTGTTATTATTATTTTATAGTTATGTTTCCAGTTTATTGACTTTGTTTCAAAAACTGTTGGCCTTCTGGTGCCGTTGGACACTTGGTAACTGTTATGTGAAAGGTTGTCTATTGGAGAATTTCAATCATATAATGCACCCTTTTCCTGCTGTCAAAATATATAAAAAAAAATGTGTCGAACAGTTTTTGATCATCTACGAACAAGTACGTCAGACACATGTCCGTGCGGGATTAAATATTGTTCTGTATTTTGAAATATTATATTCAATTTGCCTTTGATTTCTTTTCTCCATTGGACGTCTATCAAATAATTATCAATCAACAAATCAATTAAAACCCATTTCTTCTTTAGAAAGTACTCTTATTATGAAAATAGTTTTGTAAATAAGAGGCAACAGTAGTTAGATACTCTAGATGGTTGCACATATAATACGTCAAATCTAGCGTATGCCCTATTTGGGAGCACTTGCGATATCGATCTAGAAGTTTTTAGTTTCTGTTTCATTTAAGTTATTTCATATCTTCATTATTCGTATAGTACTTTTCAACAGGTGGTTTGTTGTTTGCCAAGAAAATGAGGGACCATAATTACCTGACTATGTTGGACCCTTGTCAAGAGGTATATGGTAATGCCTTGGTGTTCATGGTGTACCTTGCATCCTTATGTGGAGATGTGTTTTGGACTGCATCCATTCTATCAGCGTTAGGTAAGGTAGTTTAAGAACCATTTCACTAATGATACATACACATCAGAAATTGATTTATGACTATTATGACAGTTTATAAATCTTTTACTGATTTAGTTGTTCACTAAGCTAGAATTATTATAAGGCACCATGATCTTTGTTAATATTAAAGAAAATAAAGAGACATGCTAATAAATGCTTCGATCCCTCCTTTGTTGCTGTCATAGAGCTATGAAACCAGGTAAATTCATCATTTCCTATATACACAAATGCTTTATCATGTCAGGAATATGATTAATGTTTTCCATTCGTTTGATGTATTTTGAACTTTTGAATTTACCATTTCATAAGAGACGTTCCTATTTAAATTTTTGTTGGGGTTTGGTTGTTGTGTAATTTAACTTTTTGGACGAGTATAGATATATTTCTATTCTATTCTATTTTCCACTTTTCAAACTATAACAAGGACATCTACCTTTCGACTGATTATATACCAGAAGACTCATTGCACTTTGTTTTAACTGTTATACATGTTCCACATGCTTCTTTTTTATGAAAAAGTTTCATTTTATATGTGAATGTTATCTCTATCAATACGAGAGGGAAAAATTTAATGATGACATTGTTAATATTGTACCATGTTTTGGTAATTTAGTTAATTTTGATAAATTTATATATTTAATTAACTGTTTGGAAACTGATGTTCTCAGCAGATTTCTTATATACATATCCAATTTATTTTGATTAGAAATTCTTCAGTGGGAATAACTGCATAATATTGAAGTGGGTGTTTTGTCTACAATTGTTTGTTATAAGTGTCACAATTGTTGTCTCTTTATGTTTTATTTTTGTTTTGTTTTTCTATGTTTTTTTATGTATTGTATTTATGTATGATCCTTTTGAACTGGATTTTATACTGAATAAAATTAGTGAGCTAGTTAGTTAGTTACTAAAAGAACAAGAACAAACTTTCAATTAAAAGTCAATTGTTCATGAACAATTGAAAGGTCTTTCCTTTTCCCTTTTATTGATAGTCTTGTTAGTTAAAAAAATAATATTGTTGCTAAGGACTTTTTATGTTCATAACAAGTGGTTGTTAAGGACAAAAATCATTCCAAAGGATAAAAATATTACTTCAAGTATTATGAATGTGATATGCACTATTCATAGTCTTTAAAGTTAAAAACATAAGTGATTGCTAAGGACTTATATGTCGTTGCTAGGGACAAAAATGTCATTTCCAGTATTAAAAAAAAATACATATTTATATTATTCATAGCCTTCTAAGTTCAAAAATATAAGGTTGGTAAGGTGTTTTATGTCGTTGCTAGAGACCTTGAACTCTGACCTTGACCTAACTTAATAGATCTTATTATGCTGAACATTTTTGCAATTCAAAGTGTCTTTCTATCTCTAACCTCTTTTGAGTTATAAGCAAAAAACCATCACCCGAAAAACAGTTTTGGTGCCCTAGGTCCATGATAGTTGGTCCAATAATTTTGGACTCGCATAACAAATGTTTATCTCGACAAGATACACATTTTCTCCGTTACATTTTATCAGCCATCTTTTACGGTTATTGAGTAAATTCGATAACAAGCTTAGGTCAAAATCTAGGTCATGACCTTGACCTTTGACCTTAGGTCAATTTTCATGGTCACGTGAATTGATGATCATTGGTGAAGATCCTAGGTGGCTACAACTTACGGTTTTTGAGTTTGAGTGGCCAACCGACATTTGTTAATTTTCAAAGGTGCATAACCCTACCAATTAGTGGTTAAATCTTCTCGATCCAATGTAACGAAGAACCAGGGTCTGCTCCTGAACAAATTCCACCCTTCGTTTTTTTCTACCTATTATGGTTATGGAGTTAGAATGATAACAAGGTTTTCGGTGTTAGGGGAGATAACCGCTATAAAGGAAATGTTAAGGGGTTTTGCCATAACCACAAGATAGCTTTTGGTCAACCGATACTAGATACCTAATATCATTTTAACATGTCGGGTACTTTTTTTGGGAAAAGTCGTTAAAGTTTGGCGGAAAGAATAATAATAATAATCAGAAGAAATACAGTAAGGTCTTTCTTTATAGAAAAAGGAAAGACCTTAGTTAGCTTACGATAGATTAATCACATTTGAATTATGACTTTTTCAAATAGTATTGTCTTTGCAATTTTAGGGACAAGCTTAAGTGTGATTGTCAATATTCCTCTGACTGTTGCTATAGTCACATCTTCAGCAGTAACTATAATTTACACCATGATTGGTCAGATGATTTCTGTAGCGTATACCGATATAGTGCAACTACTATTTATTACATTTGGATTGGTAAGAACATTTTCAGCAACTTAATTAATTATGTCCTATCTTCAACATTCTTAAACCATTTGAACAGACTCTGCATGCTTTGAAAATACGTAGGAACAACCCATTATATGTTATCTTTGCTATTTATTATTCATATTATATATAACGTGAAGGTTTTCAGTCCCATAGTGTAATAAATATCCAATAAATGTAAACATTGTTTAAACATAATATACATGTGCGAAATTCTTTTGAAAAGTATTTGCAATTGCAAGATTTCGTATACATTAATAACAGGAATGATCTGATAAAATTATGTATATCAAAATTTCCGTTTAAGGTTCTCAGTTTGCCATTTATACTGACCAATGAGAATGTTGGAGACATAAGCAAATCTGCTGATACCTGGGTTGGAACTTTTGATATTTCATTTGCTGGTCAGTGGTGGGATCTCTTTGTTGCCATGGTAAGATTAAATACTAGAAGCATTTTACATAGAGTTCATGAATGCAAAAAAATATGTATCCATTAAAAAGCTTATTGATATTTGCAATATTTATTGTCTTATGTCAATAGTTAGTTTATCATTGGTTAAAACTTTTCACTTCTGTGCTGACATGAATTATCATTGATATGGTCATATTTATAAATTAACTGTTTACAAAACCTTTAATTTTTTGAAAAACTAACTAAGGCTTTTCTATTTCAGGAATAGATTACCTTAGCTGTATTTGGCAAAACTTTTAAGAATTTTGGTCCACAATGCTCTTCAACTTCGTACTTTATTAGGCCTTTAAAACTTTTTCGGATTCGGGCGTCACTGATGAGTATTTTGTAGACGAAACGCGCGTCTGACGTAAATACTAAATTTAACCCTGGTAACTATGATGAGTTTATTTAGTAGTGTTAAAGTCATGTTTTATTACTCTCCAATAATGCTAACAAGTACTGGTCAATGCTTAAAAGTAAGCAGTATGTTGATTTTCAAAAGTAATCTTCTTCCAGCATTTTTTACCAAGATCAAAATTTACGCGTACTAGCATCATTAAGTCATGCTAAATTACTGAAATCTTCACAATTTTAGCATTTTAGTTAAATTTTAGACGGTGTCCGTCTAAAATGAAAGTGGCCGCATTCGTGTTCATTCATAATATGAAAATATAAGTTGTGTTTGATGATAATACATAATATATATAAAGGTTAAGGATGAACACGGATGCGGCCACTTTCATTTTTGACAAAAACCATCTGAAAAGTGACGTTTTTTGGCATATTTGGTAGATGTTGCATATTTAAGCTTGAGCGTTTTTAATGACGAAGTCAGTTAAAATCGTTCACATAAACCAATCGAATCAATTGAAATATAAAAAGTGTCCCAACACTTTCGTTAGATGAACCTGTAATTTGAGGCCAAAATCGGCCCTTACCGGACCTACTCCTTTTCATAAGACAAAGACATCAACCTCTAAACACTTATGCAAATGAGAAAATACTGGCCCATAAGGATATTCCATGTAAAGTAATAGGTACCGTATGTAAAGTTTTTATTCATCTTCACTGAATATATAAATGAAACTGTATGGGGGAAAAAATCGAAATGATGTCTTTATCAGTAAGGCAGCATCAAAACAGTTAAGATAACACCCATCACGGTCTCACCTGATTACAGATGGGTCGCCCTTGTTAGCTGCGACGATGAACTTTCTCAAAATCTAGTATATTTTTTGTAGACACTGGGAACGATTCCATGGCAGTCATACTTCCAGAGAGTACTATCAGTGAGGTCAGGAAGGCAGGCCCAGATCTTGTCTGTGGTTGGAGCTAGCAGTGCAGTTATTCTTGTGATTCCATCTGTGATTATAGGAGCTGTGGCTACAAATGCAGGTAGTATATCTCTAGAATTTGAGAATTAAATTCTAACAACATACCAGTTATATTTGTTATTCTCATCGGATTTTGTCAAATCTATTAAATACTATCGTTTGTAGTTGTAAATCTTATTTTTTTCTGTTGTTTTCGTGTGTTATGGTAAATATCATTAATCACTCAGTTCATTTATTAGATTTTAGTTTGTGTCAACTAAGTTTATACGATATATTTGGTTTACAGTTTGGTTCAGAAGAAACACCGACAAAGCTAGATAATACAATTAGTTATCTAATTACTACCACAATTTGATATTATTGTAATTTTCATTGTTATTAATAAATGTTATATCAATATTACAAATCTAATCTTGAATTCGATCCTAGATCCATCCTATTTTGGGGAATTTTCAAATGTGACGTCACTTTGTGCGTTGATAGCTTTGGCTAACTCGGCTGTGAATTTTTATGAGCTGGTTTAGGACTTAGTAGTCACCACTTCAGTTTTTATCATGTATATCTATTATAAAGTCATTTTATAAAAATTTACTGTTTACAAAAGTAAGAATTATTCTAAATAATAAGGATGTTCTTATCCAAGGCGGAAACCCCAAGCCGTATTAGGCACAACTTTTTTGAACTGTTGGTCCTCAGGTAGCAATACACAGTTAGGAAAAAAACTTAAAATTGACACTCAAAATTTTTAAACACCCTCTTTCCTTTCCTTTCTAACAAATAAGGCTTAATATTTGTGTTATGCATGTACATATTCATAGAAAGAGAATCTTCTATAGATTTGATTTCTAATGGTCATAATGGTGAAGTATAATCACTTTTGGATGTAACCATGGCAACAATCTGCATTTCTTTGATACAAAATATTGCAAAAAAAGGGGGGGGGGGGTGAACATGTCACAAAGTCTCCAAAATTTTGTCCAAAGGAAAGTTTCAATCAATTACAGTGGTACCTTTCCTGAAACCATAGGTTTATATCTATCAAGAGGTCCAAAACAATCATATGAATTTCTGCTCGTTTTTTCATAAAATTGAATTGAAAAGATCGAGCGGAAAATCTTTGTTGATAAACACTACAATAATTTATGGGCCTATGGGCGGTACAGATAAGATAATACGGACTGTCAAACAGATAAATGGCATATAGAACATGCTAAAACAATCTAAATCTTCATATAAACCCACTAAGAAGGCTATATTATTCTTCAATCATCTAAAAATCAATGTAATCGTGCAAAAACTTTCATATTTAAAAAATTCACTATGGCCATAATGCGAAACTAAACTTCTAACTGTGTATTGCTACCTCAGTGCTCTTCAACTTTGTACTTGTTTTGGCTTTCGAACTTTTTTCATCTAAGCGTCACTGGTTAGTCTTGTGTGGATGAAACACGCGTATTAAATTATTCGTATGTTTCTCTGTCCTATATGTTCTCCCATTTATTTGTACTGCAGTCCTGTCATGTAATGTTGTCATTTTAATGTTATATTTAACATTGCCATAAAAGCGGGAGGTTTTGTCATGCCACAAAACCAGGTTCAACCCACCATTTTTTTTTATTAAAATGTCCTGTACCAAGTCAGGAAAATGGCCATTGTTATATTATAATTCGTTTCTGTGTGTGTAACAATTAATGTTGTGTTTCTGTTGTGTCGTAGTTCTCCTCTTATATTTGATGTGTTTCCCTCAGTTTTAGTTTGTAACCCGAATTTTTTTTTTTCAATCGATATATGAATTTGGAACAGCGGTATATACTGTTGCCTTTATTAACCCAAACTCTTGTTAGTGAAATACGCACATAACACAAAACAAAACAAGAAAAGCATTAAGGTGGAGCATAAAATAAACTTTGACGAGTTTCCTGACTTTAAATGAATATGAGGCAGTGTTACACAATATTTAAAAAGGTAATTCCAACCTATTTCAATCTCTATCAGTAAAAATCTATTTAAAGATTGGAATAAAACAAGTCTTGGACAGTCACCTATGGATCTGAACCAGGGCAGTATGGTACTTCCCCTAGTTTTACAGAATTTTACACCAAATGTTGTAGCAGTGATTGGTATGTATTAATTACAGAAACCACTTACATTTATGTTTTGGGATTATAAATATGTATAGAACTCAAAGGAATACAAACCTTCAAACGTTTAGGGCAACAGTTGGCACTTATTATGTGACGTAGAAAGCGAACATAAACTAACACTAAAACGTAAATGCACGAAAAAGGTGAACTCTATGGAAAATTCAAAACGGGAAGTCCCTAATCAAATGGTTAAATCAAAAACTCAAACACACCAAACGAATGGGTAACAACTGTAATATGACGAAATATGACGAAAATGGTTAGTTAATCCTGTTTTTATAGCTAGCTAAACCTCTAACTTGTATGAGAGTCGCATAGAATTCCACTATATTGACAACGATGTGTGAACAAAATAAACAGACATAATAGGCAAATATGTCAAAATAAGGGTACAACAGTCAACATCGTGTTATGTTCTTAACCACTATAAAAACAAACATATGTGAAAAAGAGGCACAAAAGGCATATAATAAAAGCTTATTAGAAAAAATGAAAGACACGAATATAATAGCGCAATAACACAATGGCGGAATGTATAAGTACAGAGCCACATCATGTTTCAAAGAAACACAAAAAGGCATTTAGACAAATCACTTTGGCTAAAATGAAAGACAAGAATACAAAATTTTACCATAGAACAATAAAACAATGACGAGATGTATAAGTACAGAGCCACATTAAATAGATATCATCCAAAACAGACTAAACGGTAAAGGAATATTCGTAAAGACAAATAAAAGAAAACAATAGCACGTTATTAAAGTGATACAATACGTCAGTACCAAGAATCTATACTTCAAGACCATCGAGTATTATTTGAGAAGTTGATACAAAATATTTATCAACATGGTCTTGGTACCTTCCGATGAATTTTAAAAAGAAAAAAGGATGATTAGTTCGTTGGCCAACCCCTGGTTAATGTTTATATGTTTTCATGTTTATATGTTTTTTTACACTACATACGCTTAAATTTTAAACAATGGTGTCATTTTAATGTTATATTTCACAGGGCCATAAAAGAGGGAGATTTGGCATGCCACAAAACCAGGTTCAACCCACCATTTTTTCCTTTACAAATGTCCTGTACCAAGTCAGGAATATGGACATTGTTATATTATAGTTCGTTTCTGTGTGTGTTACATTTAAACGTTGTGTTTCCGTTGTGTCGTGTGTTTTCTCTTATTTTTTAGTGTAAATTCACATTACTATAAAACGTGTCACGGTACTTATCCATCCCAAATTCATGTACTTGGTTTTGATGTTATATTTGTTATTCTCATAGGATTTTGTCTAATGCTTAGTCCGTTTCTGTGTGTGTTACATTTTAATGTTGTGTCGTTGTTCTCCTGTTACATTTAATGCGTTTCCCTCAGTTATAGTTTGTTACTCCGATTTTTGTTTTTTGTCCATGGATTTATGAGTTTTGAACAGCGGTATGCTACTGTTGCCTTTATTCATCAACATGCTGTGCACACACTGGAATGTTGTACACAGTCTATGTAGGGGCTCCAAGCTCTTGTATACCGAATAAGTTGGGAAATGCATTTCTCCATCCCACAAATTTTAACCATTTGATACTATAGGCAAGATTCATACTTTATTTTTTATACTTTTGTATTTTTTTCAAAAAGAAAGAATCCACTGTCGGAAAAGATTAACCGCTTCTTTTGTGGTGATCTCATCTCTTTTTATATAACTACATAGTTCACAACCTTAAAAAAAAAGTGAATAAGAATTGCTTGACAAAAAAATATGGTAGTACTGCCAATGCACAATGAGACTTTCCTCCAGATTCCAAATAACGTGGAAGTAAGCAACTATAAGTCAACGTTCGTCTTTCAACAAGGCCATACCGAATCAGTCAGGGCATAAGAAAATGCGAAACACTTTAAATAAGGATACCATCTGTCCGATATATGCTAAGATAATAAATGAAAAGGAAATACGACAAACAAACACAGTGATTTTAATACGTGGGTTATAAAGCATATGTGGAGTCTGTGAAAAAATCGTTTACCAGGTTTCAACTAATTACCAAATTATTTAACAGGTCTAGGAGCAATTTCTGCTGCAGTAATGTCATCTATGGACAGTTCCATTTTAGGATCAAGTTCAATGTTTACATATAATATTTATGCTCAACTGTTTAGAACCAAGGTAGGATATTCACCATGATTTTTTTTATATGTTTATACGCTTAATTTTTAAACAATGTTTTATTGCAGATGTGAAAATAAAATATGTTTTATAGTTTGCTTCGAAGCCATTCTAGGTTGCAACAGAAAAAGGACCCGAACATTGATATTGAAAATAATTTTGGGAAATTGAAATGTTTTAGACTTGCATAACAAAATAAGGATTGATGTGAATTTAGGTGTTACATAATATTTGAGTTGCTGTCAATTAACAATTGAAAATTAATATGATATAATTTTTAACCTATTTGGTTTTGTTTGCTCCTCAGGCATCTGACAGTGAGTTACTGTGGATACAGAGGTTAGCCATTTTATTTGTTGGATCCTTGGCAACAGTCATATCTATATTTGTTCCAATTGTGTACGGATTATTTATCTTAGCAGCCGACATTGTTTTTGTGATTGTACTGCCCCAGTTATTATGTGCTGTACATTTTAAATGGACGAACAGTTATGGTGCTATTGTAGGATACCTCGTGAGTGTGACATTGCGGATCGGTGCAGGAGAACCTACCATCAACTTGCCAGCATTTATTTTTTATCCTGACTATGATGTCGAAACTGGACAAAACTTTCCATTTCGAACATTTGCCTTTGTAACTTCTGTACTGTGTATTGTTATAGTTTCCATAGTTACAAGATATTCACAGAAAATTGAGAAGTCTAAGACTAAATATAATGTGTCGAAAGCCAGTGGATCAAAGAGTAATAAACATATCTTAAAATTACAAACATTGAACGGACAATGACACTGAACAAGAATCTTATATATATATATATGTTAGATTTTGATATTAATTGTTGTACATATTAATCATCAATTGAGTGAATGAATTATTAATCTTATTCTTATGAATTTGAAATTATCTCGTAAATTATATTGAAAGTAAAACAATAAAAAAAAAATTGATATAAACTTTGAAAACTTTCTTTCGAAAAATCCAAACTGAGATGGTCAAAATAGCCTCATACCCAATAAATTCTATTCTAATTATGCAAGACATTTTAAAATAAGAAAGATTAACTATCAACACAACATATCTCTAATAGTAATATAGTTTATTCATCGCTAAAATGACAATGCACATTAGTTGTACGAGGTTTTCTTTTCCAAAAAGTTGAACCTTTATTTCCTACCTCAAGTTAGGGGCTTGCTTTTTTTAGCTGAATGATATATGCCTTTTTTAAACGTTTTCCTCTTAATACTGTAAACCAACTTAATTTCGCGAGCGATTTATTTTCGCGACTTTCGCGATTAGAAAAATGACGCGAATTTAAATCGTCGCGAATATGTATAACTTGGATCTTACCTTATTTAAACAACTCTAGTAACTAAGAATATCGCGAAATTAAATAGCCGCGAAGTTGACTAGATAAGGCTAAACGCGAAATAAAGTATCCGCGAAAATAAGATGGTTAACAGTAATTATGATCAAGAGGGGCATGGAGTAATTTTCAATACTGCATCGGTCAGCCAATAATTGATTTTGACTGTTAAACATCTGTGTGTTGATTTCAGTCGTTCTTACTCATGACTCTGTAGGGGCAGTGTTATTATCCAGCGGCTCCTCCTATTGAAAAGTATTCACGAGGTTACGTATCAATTAAGATATAGTGTCGGTACTGGCTTGAATGACATGTTCACTGTGATCTGTGAGATGCTAAGACTGGAGAGTGTTGTTTCCTGGCTTGATATCTCCGCTCTATATCGGTCGGATCTGCACTCACTGGTTATTGAGTTGCTGTTGATATCAACAACATAGTAATAAGAAAGACAACGGTATCAAAACTGCATTTTTTGTTCATCATTTCGAGTGGATGACCAAGTGTCTGTAACTTAACTGGATATCTACATGCTTTCGCGATTATAGATCTTCAGATAACAAAATGGTTGTCTGATCTGTAGATTTACCCATTGTGTTCCTTGTTAACTATTTGACTAATTGTGAAGTTGCATGTCGGGTAATGAATACATACGTTTCGTAGGAGACGCTCACAATGCCAACGCTTCTAGTCTTGCATCTTTTGGAGTTTATGCGATTCATGCAGTCAATGTTTTATTACCTTGATTTAGATTTTCTAAATGGATTTTTTGGGATTTAAACATCGGTTAACTACTGTTGCCTTTGATTTCTTCGGTTTACTCGATTTTGGAATATGTTTCCCCCTTTTACAAGACAACAAGTTAAAGTACAACTCTAGCACAAAAAACCGCTTTCAATATAGAAATATAATCGAACACGCCTCTTTAATTCTAATGAACTTTGATCATATACTAGACAGCTCTGAAAACCACACTAGCGACCATCTTCCGACTACTCCATAAGTTGATTGGCTATTTCAACTATTCTGACTTGATTGCATATCTAGTATTACTAGTTGATTTTGCTGTACATAGTTTTGGTCCGTTTGGTACCCGATGGTCTTCAACTTTGAAAATCTTCTGTAGACGAAACGCGCGTTTGGCACAAAAACAAATTCCAATCCTGTTAATATTTGATGAGTGAATTAAGAGTTTTCAAGATAATGAGCTAAAATGCAAAAGACGAATTACATTCCTCCTTTGTGTTTTCTATATTTAGCCATAGCTAACAGACGAATACAAATGGCAGTAGCTCACTCCAGTCTTTTAGCAAAATATCTTCCTATCAAAATTATTTAATTAAATTATGAACTGTTTGCACCAATACAGCATTCTTCAAACAATGAAAAGATCAGGAAAGGGTAAACGTAGCCACTTTAAAAAAAAGTAAAGGTCGATTGTATTTGGCCAATATCATCATCGGCGGGCAATATGTCTGTATAAATAAAAAAAATTAATATTAAAAATTCAAAATTAGTAAGAACATGCTTTTTTACTCCAAGGTTAATTCAAAAAGGGGAATATCCATAAAACCTGCAAAAATTAAACGTTAAACTATCATCATTCATGGGAAGAATGGAAAACATCTGCCAGACTCCTGACTAGGTACATGTATTATCCTAAGGAAATAAAGGGTTGAAATTGAATCAGCCTTTATAGATAGCTGAACATCCTACTTGTATAGCAAACAAGAACTATTTTGACTGGTTTATTAGTCTTATGATCCTTCAAATTTAATAAAAGATTGATATGTTTTAAACCTGTAGATGAAAGGGTAGTTTTATTACAAAACACCTTTATACAGACTTTTGTTTTAAAGAAAATGCACTGCTGTTGAAGTATTATCTTTTTGTAATCATATTCAGATACATTTTTTTCAGTTAACAATGACGTTATCCATGACATATCTTAATATAAATTCGGCAATCCCAAGTAACACGTGACACAGCAAAAACTGTGGAGAAGAAAAATTAAACAAAATTAAACAAAAATTAATGAAATTATTAACCGTTTCAGAACGAAAAAAATGAATGCAGCAAAGAATCTAACAACTGTTGTGCCAAAGTTTAATTAACAAAATCGGAACACAAGGAAAATTATTTAAAAAAAAAACAACGCCGCTTAATGATCACTTATTGTTCACCTGCTCAATGATATAAGTGTTGAATGTATATCAAGACCTTCATGTTAGTTAGCAGTCAAAGTTTTCTTTCAACAATCATCGAATTAAATAACACGAATAAGATTTCTCGATTATATTTACGTTATGCATTCTTAATAATTTATAAAAAAAAACGTGACTAGACAACTTCAATTAGAATAATTTTATATGAATGCATTAACGGAAAGCTTAATACTAAAATTTATGATAAAAGAGATCATTTCTCATTTCCTGTCGTTAATTATCCATTTTTAGATGGTGACGTTCCCTTGTCACCATCTTACGGTGTTTATATATCTCAACTTGTACGATTCGCTCGTGTATGTAACAATGTTTTAGATTTTAACGAGAGAAATTTATGTATTACTGAAAAATTATAACACCAGGGTTTTCGATATCACAAACTAGTCAAAACATTTACTAAATTTTATCATCGGTATAAGGACATCATTCGTAAATATAGCTCAACATGCAGACTTCTTATACGTTCAGGTATTTCACATCCAATATTTTATGGAAATATTCTTTATAAAGCTTAAAAATGTCAGTATTCACCTCAGAAGCTAACAAAACCTCTAACTAGACTTATTAAGAAGGAATATAGTTACGATACTGTTGTCAGGTCATTAAAGATTGCATATTTTGGCGTTAATATTTCTTTGCATCGGAACTAAACACATTTATTATTAATAAACCAGTTGTTGGCATAACACGGGTTTTGTTCTTCTCATATATATGTTATGATGGTATGATACTAAATCCCTCACGGGGAGGATTGTGCCTGATATTCATATATTAAGACATAATTTTTCAATCAGTTTAATTGAAGTCCGGAGCTGGCATGTCAGTTAATTGCTAGTAGTCTGATGTTATTTATGTATTATTGTCATTTTGTTTATTTTCTTTGGTTACATCTTCTGACTCGGACTTCTCTTGAACTGAATTATAATGTGCGTATTGTTATGCGTTTATTTTTCTGCATTGGCTAGAGGTATATGGGGAGGGTTGAGATCTCACAAACATGTTTAACCCCGCCACATTTTTGCGCCTGTCCCAAGTCAGGAGCCTCTGGCCATTGCTAGTCTTGTATTATTTTAACTTTTAGTTTCTTGTGTACAATTTGGAGTTTAGTATTGTGTTCATTATCACTGAACCAGTATATATTTGTTTAGGGGCAAGCTGAAGGACGCCTCTGGGTGCGAGAATTTCACGTTGCATTGAAGACCTGTTGGTGACCTTCTGCTGTTGTCTGCTCTATGGTCGGGTTGTTGTCTCTTTGGCCATGTGGACAAATTCCCCATTTTCATTCTCAATTTTATTGATTCAATAATTTCTTTTTACGGTATATCAACAAAAGTGTACTGCACAGAACTTCTTTTTTGTTATCTTTCAGGCTATCTGTTGTTCATTCTTTTCTATATTTTGATCTTCCATCAACAGTATCACGTGATTACTTTGTTATTAATAGTACACTCAAAATTTACAGTTAAATAGTTTAAACTTCCTTTTCCGTAATTGTTGACATTTAAATTATCGAAAATGCTCTCTTCATTGACGATTTTTTTTTAATGAACACAGACAAACATAATGAAATGACGACACCATATACCAAAAAAGGTGAGCAGAATTAATGTATTGTTTAAAAAACCAAGGCTACTTGTCGACTTTCGGTTTGGTTTCAAGCAACGGCCATCCAAATGAATATTTGAATATTACATTTTTATCTTCCAGGAAGATTTTGCAGGTAAAATATGTATATAAAAGAAAATAAAGATAACACAGTTCAGTTCATATTTTGTCTTTTTACTAAGTTAATAAATAAATCTTTCTTACGACTAAAGTTGTCTCTGAAACTTCACCGAGGAAATCAGCTGTCATTCCTTGTTTCACTTTGCAACTCAAAAATGAAACCAAAATTGGAAAGAAGATACTAAATCCATTTATCCTGTTTAGAGATAGTCTCTACATTTATCAGCACCACCATAAGATATTTCATAAAATCTCCGTAACAAAAAATAATAATTGATTTTTAAAATCAACAATTATAGCAAATATCAAACGATGGATATACAGGAAATGTTGGCACTCACAAACATGATATTTTATAAGTCAATAGAAAAAGATATTGACATGACTCAACAAGCTCAACAATCTTCTTTATAGCAATCACTTATAATCTACAATATTGGTTAAGAATAAGTATTTTAAAATTGTTTTGTGAACATCGCCCCAATCAATCAGCAAGATCATACTTTATTTTGCCTTTTTATTTATCTTTAATTCAAACGTCACAAATGGGTCAAGGCGCGTCTGGCGTACAACTTTATAAGCTTGTTTTATGATGAGTTTATTGTAGTATGTTGGCTATTCATTGTTTCCAGATTCTTCATAGACAGTAGAATAAGTAAGATTTCATTTTGTAGATCTATAGTAAAGAGCAATAATGGATACATCAGGGGAAAATAGTCCCATTGATAGAAAGAAAAAAGTTCAGTATGTTAACGATTTCCAGACGGGGAAAACGAAAGTGATAGAGAAGAACGTTAACCTTGGTAGATCTTTAAACAGTTATTTTGACAATCATACTTGTTCATCGCTAGTATCAAATTCCTCAAAGGAAGATGACGATAAAGGAAGAAATAATGAATCTCTGGATGAAGCTAGTCATCCCATATTAAATGATTCACAGTTTCCTGAAAGGTATACAGATGAGGAAAATCTCGCCCATGCTAGTCATGAAAACATACTCAAAAACAGACCTGAGGTTCAAGGGGTAGATTTAAACCCAACTTATTCAAAAGAAGAAAATCTAGGAACTATACTACACAGCACCGAACACACAGATGGCTATTGTGACATTCTTTGGAAGGACACAAACGAAACAAAGTCCTCGACTCATCAGGGAAAAACTACAACAGGACAGTTGGTTATTGACCTCTCAAAACATACAGGTCAAGAACATGAAATTATAAAAACTTATAACCCTATATCAGACCAGGTTTCCGGTCAAAACACTGAAGAAATATTTGACATCGTAGAGACAGAAGATATATTAGTAAATATGAATGAGGGAGAAGAACACAGAATGTATAGCACTGACAACTCTGGCATGGGGAACAAAGCAATGGAAGTATTAGCACCATTTGATGAGAGTAGTAAATTTAACAGTGAAAACTCACAATCTACCAATATTACCACCGATATGCAATTGTGTAACAAAACAATTGATGCAAATGAAATTTGCTACCTTTCAGTGAAACAAACTTCGAAAGACATGTTGAATGTCCTAAGTAGGAACTCGGTATTTCCACGACCAAAGGATCCAGTAGAACACTCACTAGGAGTCAGATATCTAAAGAATGAAGTTGTACCAAAACAACTAGAAATATCCGACGAAGTCGAAACTGAGGAGAAACTGAGAAATGCAAATGTTTCATATGAAAGGCCAGAGAAAAATAAGAATTCCTTGAAAAGTGAGGATGAAAGTAGTTCCATAAGTAGCCTTGATAGTGACAGCTCCAATGAACAAAAGAAAAATGATGGCATCGGAGGTGAAATTTGTCACGGGCTTGTTGTCACCAAAAATGAGATAAACGATGAAATAAAACAGAATCAAAAAGACAAAAAAGAAATATATGGTCAGCCTGAAAACCGGAAATTAGATGACACCATGAACTCAAAAAAGAGTAATCTTAGGATTCAAAAACAATCGTTGGAAAGTCAGAAAACGGGTCGAACAAAAGAATGTGGAACACAAACTGATTTTGTGTATTCATCAGTTAATGAAATATACAATATTTTATGTGAAAAATGTGGAAATATAATAGATATGAAAGAAGTATTATTACATATTCTGAAATACCCATTGGCATTGAAAAGCAGTCATAAGTGTACTGAATCCGACGAGTCAGGTTTAGTTGATAAAAATAACGAGAGAGCAGTGACAAATAAAGAAAACATGTCGACATTGCAAATGGCAAAAACGAGTATGGACAATAACAAAACTTCGAACCAAGGAAATGGTTTATTGAATAAAAATCCACAGCAGTATAATGTGATGAGTTTGAATCTATCCGGAATGCCGTGCCAGGAAGTAAATCTAGAAACTTGCCAACCCACCACGAGACCACCTATTCAACACAGTGAAAAACAAGATGTGATATTAAAAAATAGTATTTCATCCAAAATTACAAACAACAAAACATCAAAAGAAATAGTTGAAGAGAACAAAATACAAGAAAAAGTTTCTTCAGATGTAAGAGAACCATCGAGCTTATACGCTGGACTTAAGGTGCAACGAGCCAGAGAAGAGTTTGAACAAGCTGTTGAAGGATTTCAGGATGTCTACACGTCATTTCCACCTGCAATTAAGGAAGGAGAAGGATATAACCAGGAGCAAGATCTATCATCCAGGAATGAGTTGTATTCAGCTGGTATGGAAGTAGCAAAATCAGTTATAGAAGTTGTAGCAGAAGCTAACAAGCCATTTGACGACATGGAGGACGCCAAGGAGGAGTATCAATGCAATGATACACATAACCAAAGCAAGATGCTTCCGCCTAGACAAGAAGAACACCAACATAACAACGGAAACCATGTTCTTAAAGGATCATGTCAGACTGTGCATCAAACCAAGTCATATAATAACCCATTATATATTCAAAATCACACTAACAAGAAAGGACTGTCGTATAATAAAATATCATACCCAAAAATGAAACATGGATACAAGACGAAATGTAAGTCAATAGTTATACTTGGTCTTGTATAGTATTATATTTGAATTACTAAATCTTACAATTGTGTTTCTAAAAAGTTAATATAAGGACTCCAACATCAAGCAAAGAAACCAGTTTTAAAAATAATACTAAATGAAATGATAGTTCTAAATTGAACAAGATGACCTAAAAATTGCCATGCTTTTTATGCTATGTACAAGGTCTTACTTCTTTTGTTTTATAAAGACAACACACATAAGTTATTAAAAGAGACAAAATAATACACTTATATTGTAGCTGTTCCTTTAGGATCTTTTTATGTAAGGATCATTTAAATTCCTGATTTTTCTTTTACAGATAAACATAGATGTAAAGCTGATATGATGGACAAACTTTCTATATTTGCTGATGAAAATTCCTTAGATGTCCATAATGTTAGTGCAGATGGAAACTGTATGTTCAGTGCAGTCGTTGACCAGCTGTGGATAAATGGAAACTTTATATTTACACCAGATTCTCTTCGAAAAGAAGCTGTAGAGTCAGTATTTTACTCCTTATGCATCGTATTATATTTTTTCCCGTTTTTAAGATTCACCAAATTATAAAAGTATACCTTTCTCAGACCAAACGTGTAACAGCATCCATGCAGTCGCATGCGAAGCACAGTCATTTTATTAGAAATAAAAATAACGAACAACCACTCAAATTTTACAAGTGAAAAAACATAAAAATCTCATATTTGTGGTTCGGGTTGTTTATGATGTGACATAATTAATTTATAGTTATATGTCGTGACTATCAAAATATTTAGTATATTTGTATGTATTTGTATATTTAATATTCATGTCTCCAAACAGGTTGTTGTGCAAAAAAAGTATGCGCTTAAAGACACTTAGATGACAACTTAATAAAATGTGTATTATAAGTTTCAGGAGATACAATGTCGATTTATATTGTAATATATTGTAATATAAACAATTGATAATTCATGCGTTGATTTTCTTCATGTATTTTATATCTTTAAGGTTTCTAAGGAAGTGCCCAACCCATAGAGACGGAACCCACCTCGACTCATTTTTAGATACTGAATCGTGGGACGAATATTTACGTAGAATGGAAAGAAAGGGAGAATGGGGCGATCATATGGTTTTGCAAGGTGTTTCAGAAGTCACACATTGTAGAATTCTAGTCATAAACTCTGATCTTGTGAAAACAGAGCTCAACCCTTGGCACTCTACTCATGATGAAACACAGATAGATATAGTTTTACTTGGACATATGGGAGAATATCACTATGTTAGTCTTAGACCAAGTAACTGGAAAGAAACATGGGCAATACGTAAGTCATCAATAAAGCTTCTGTATTCACTAATGTCCCTGAAAACTCGTTAATTATTACATTTAGAATCAGTATCTTTAAATGTTTACAAGTCATGCATTTGTCTCTGGTTTCAAGATACAAAATAGATATAAATCATGCAAAGGTTTTATAACACTTGAAAAAGTAAAATCACAAAAATACTGAACCTCAAGGAAAATTCAAAACACATCAAACGAATGGAAAACAACTGTAAATATAACAGAACACTAATAACTACTTTAATCAGAAATAAATTTTGAAGTCAATAGGAAAAATGATAATTTAAGGGACAGAGAAGATAACAAGGGACATTCGTATTTGCACATTGCAATATAGCTAACGATTATGTTAATGCAATATGTTTTTAAGGTGCCAAAATGAAATTAATGCACGAGTTACAGAATCCACACAGTTCTAACCAAGACCTTGATGATGACCAGCTGAGTGTTTTGCATACAAGAGAAACAAGAACTGACGTGGCAGACAAAAAAAGCATACCTATAGACCAAGACCAAACTGAGGATAATCATGATAGAACACAGCTGAAAGCTGACGATGAAAATTTGGAACAAGGAAATAAAGAGACTGGCGTATGTGATGCGCAACAAACTGATAAAATGTCAGCATGCAGTAATGAAAGCAATGCTGCAAATAATGAACTAGATTTGTCTTACATAGCATTTCAAAATACAGAGCTGCTACAAAAATCCAATAATTTCAAAGCAACAGAAATACTGTTTGATACACAAGGTACATTTATAACTTTTTTATGACTAAACCGTTGCAGAAATCAGTAGATTTATCTGAAAATGTCTATTGTTACATAACATATTTAATTTAATTTGCATTAACATAAGGTTAAAAATCAAAACTTCAGGCATTTTAACCTTAATAGATTTATGAAAACGTCACATTTAAACCACCCTTAATATAATCATATGAGAACCGAAAACCCATTATATGCACAAATACTAAAATACAACACTTGTCGTCTTTGTACAAGTTGGGGATGAAATCAATCCAAAAAAGGGCGAAAGATTCTCAAAGGACATTCAATTTCATAAGTCTAAAATAAACTGGCATTCTCACTTATATCTTGAGATTGTATTGTGAGAAAAAAGATATTATTCATGGCCATATACGACTTCTTAAAATCATTTACGATTACATACATCTTCAGCTTGATTTTTATATAGAGCAGTATTAAACAACAAATGTTTCTATATGTTGAGTTATCTTAAAGATACACTAGATTATTAGGTGGAAAAAAAAAGTATGGCGGAAAAATTAATCAATATTGCTTTAACTAAAATAAGATATAGCGCCTGTGATTTACAATTTACAATAGCTTTAATTTCTTTGTAGAAGATCTCAATAGAGTAGTAATGGAAGCTAATTTCATCGACCCACTGAGTGGAGTTCCAACGCAACATCTCTCCTTCTATTTAAGACAAGTACTTGAATCATCGGAAATTTATGTTGATAATAAATTGAACACTTTGAATTATCACGTGAAAACCTCTGCTAGAGACCAAAATGTTGATGTCGTAGTGTATGGGTCAGTCGGCGAGAGAATGGTAGTCTCTCCACATATGTGTTGCCACCACAATACAATTCAGCCTCAAATACTATTTTACCAGTCAGACGTAGCCAACATTGTATATGAAGCCGAAAGCGCTATTGGTCCACATTCGCTTTTGGCTGACACAAATTCCTGCGCTCCTGGAAATCTAACACTTCAAGTTCCATACATAGAGTATTTTGAATCATGTAAAACAGAAAAAATCAAAGAAACTGTTTACCTTTGTGCGCTTAATTCTGAATTCACAGTAACTTTCTGTAATCAACATATTCACCCAAAGATAACACAAGGGATAGAATGTTCACAGTGGCCAGAATCGTTAACATCCGAATGGCACACAAGAGAAAGACCGAGTGGATTCCCAGACTCAGAAATGATGAAAGAACTTGCCAGTAGAGCATGCTACGTTCGCAAATACAGTAATAGCTCTAATCAGAACTCTGATATTGAATGGCAGTTTGTATTTCCAACCGTCGAAACCGACCTTTTGCGAGATATGATGAATCCAAATATGAAATATGCCTTGAGATTGTTTAAAATGATAACCAACTTTCAAACTGAGACCGTCCAACGGGGACTTCGAACAAACCATCTGAAAACAGTCATGTTGTATAGTTGTGAAAGTGTCCCAATCTCTGTCTGGTCAAACAACATTGGTGGTGGAGTTTTGTTTTTGATATCATCACTCATGTTATATTTACATCGTCGTTGTCTTCCTCACTATATAATGGCTTCAGTCAATTTATTAGAGGAATATTCAGATTTTGAATTAGACAATTTACTCATGTGCTTAGAACAAATCCGTTTATTTCCACTTATGGCCCTCAATGTTTTTGCCGAAACCAACCACCTAAGAAACCAATGGATAATCGATCCAATCGTCAACGATTTGCATCGATTCCGAAATGACAGAGATAATTTAAAATCGATAGAACAAGCTTTCTCTCCCACTCTCATAGAACTTGCTAAGCGGCTAGTTATGTTTGGAGTGCACGATTTCGAGAAAGGGTTTAATATGATAGAGCGGGCATATGACCTTATATATGACCTTGAAAAACAAAGAAAAGTTGAAAATCCACAAACATTTGAGCAGTTTATTGAACCTTTCGCTTATGCTGTCGAAGACCCAATCACTCGATATTTTTTCACCGACTTTGTTGACAGTAAATTAAGAACGAATATCTTAAGTAAAATGGTGGACTCGGACCATGTGCGTATTGTGGGTGATGTTGGAGATAGGGAAGCTGGCGGGAAATATAATGAATTTCCTATACCTGATGGGAGCAAACTGGATGATGTTGAATATTTGCAAAGTCTTGCTAACTATTTAATGACGATTGACAAAAAAGAATCGGCAGCCCATTTTTTCAGATGTGGAATTACTCTTGGTAGATGTGCTCTAAAGGAAGAAATAATTGATGTGAGCGAAATAACTGACGAGGAAGTAAAAAAACAAATTACAGAAAAGAATATGAAAACAACCCAGAACTTTCACTATACACTGTATAGTTTGTACAATAATTTAATCGATTGTTATAATCACATGAAGCAAACAATTTTGTTTCAAGAATTCATTCACGATTTCGAAGAACTAGTTGAAACTTTATCATATCCATGTTACTTTAAAAAATTAGCAGAAACATGGGACGCTCTTGGGAACGTGGAGAAAGCTGACCTGTATCATGGCAAAGCTGATCAACATCAGCATAATAAGCACAGCACACGCGTTTAGATTTGCAGTTTTATACATGGTACTTGTACATATAAATAACATTATTAAATTATGAACGTGAGTGCAAAGAGTTTTAAGACGAACTACAGTCTCTAATGTATACAAGTTTTTAGACAAAACAAATTCTGTTAAACGTACCTAATTCTCTGGTTATTCATTTTTAGTTTGATCAATTATACAAACACGAATGCTGACTAGAGTAGACTTGACCATTACTCATTTAAATAATTGCATGGATATAATAACATTTTCATCAGACGAATAAAGGTGAAACTTTGGATATACAATTAGTTTACTTTAGATAGCTCTGATAATGTTTTTGGTTCCATTACCTACTTCTCCCGTGTTGAATTTAAAAATCTTCGAATCTCCATCTTTTCGTTTCTGCTTTAAGAAATAAGACATTCCATTATTAAGAGATTAACCATTTTCCAACACTCAAAATGTAACATAATTCCCATTCAAACGATTATGTATCTTTGAGTCGAATATCTACTCATTTGTGTGAAACAGTTTAAGAACAAGAAAAAAATGCAATAATTTAGCAAACTTTGGTTCACACATTTCCATTCTATTATTATACGACCGCAAAATTTTTTGCATATTTTGGGAGTTTTGGTCCCAACAGTTTACGAATAAGGGGCCAAAAAAGGGACCAAATAAGCATTTTTCTTGGTTTTCGCACAA
Organism: Mytilus edulis; assembly: GCF_963676685.1. Lineage (NCBI taxonomy): Eukaryota > Metazoa > Mollusca > Bivalvia > Mytilida > Mytilidae > Mytilus > Mytilus edulis. Next base: position 82,027,845 of record NC_092348.1, read on the forward strand.
TAACTTGAGTATACGTTAATAGAAATCTATGAATTTTAAACACAAGGTTTATGAACACAAAAAGAAGGTTGCCATTGATTTTGGTCCCAACAGTTTAAGAATTAGGGGCCAAAAACGGCCCAAATAAGCATTATTCTTGGTTTTCGCACCATAACTTTATTATAAGTAAATAGAAATCTATGAAATGTAAACACAAAGTTTATGACCATAAAAGGACGGTTGGGATTGATTTTGGGAGTTTTGGTCCCAACAGTTTAGGAATAAGGGGCCCAAAGGGTCCTAAATTAAACTTTGTTTGATTTCATCTAAAATTGAATAATTTGGGTTCTTTGATGTGCCGAATCTAACTGTGTATGTAGATTCTTAATTTTTTGTCCCGTTTTCAAATTGGTCTACATTAAGGTCCAAAGGGTCCAAAATTAAACTTAGTTTGATTTTAACAAAAAATGAATTCTTGGGGTTCTTTGATATGCTGAATCTAAACATGTAGTTAGATTTTTGATAATGGGCCCAGTTTTCAAGTTGGTCCAAATCGGGTCCAAAATTAAACTTTGTTTGATTTCAACAAAAATAGAATTCTTGTGGTACTTTGATATGCTAAATCTAAACATATAGTTAGATTTTTGATTATGGGCCCAGTTTTTAAGTTGGTCCAAATCGGAGTCCAAAATTAAATTTTGTTTGAATTTAACAAAAAAATCAATTCTTTGGGTTCTTTGATATGCTGAATCTAAACATGTATTAAGAATTTTGATTATGGGGCCAGTTTTCAAGTTGGTCCAAATCGTGGTCCAGAATTAAACTTTGTTTGATATCAACAAAAATTGAATCCTTGGGGTTCTTTGATATTCTGAATCTAAACATGTATTTAGATTTTTTATTATAGGCCCAGTTTTCAAGTTGGTCCACATCGGGGTCCACAATTAAACTTTGTTTGATTTCAACAAAAATTGAATATATAGGGTTCTTTGATATATGCTGAATCTAACCATGTATTTATATTATTGTTATTTGGGCCCGGTTATCAAATTGGTCAACATCGAGGTCTAAAGGGTCCAAAATTGAACTTTATTTGATTTCATCACAAATTTAATCCTTGGGGTTCTTTGATATGCTGAATTTAACCATGTATTTAGATTTTGGATATTGGACCATAAGAGGTAAATGTCCAATTTAAAAAATTTTAAGTTTTTAGTTTAAGTTCTTAGACCACATTCATTCTGTGTCAGAAACCTATGGTGTGTCAACTAATTAATCACAATCCAAATTCAGAGCTGTATCAAGCTTGAATGGTGTGTCCATACTTGCCCCAACTGTTCAGGATTCGAACTCTGCGGTCGTATAAAGCTGAACCCTGCGGAGCATCTGGTTGCATTTGATTGATTTGATCAGCACTATTGGTTTTCATGAAGGCCCTATACAGCTCTCTGTTGATACAGTATTTCAGCAGTATTGGTTTTCATGAAGGCCCTATACAGCTCTCTGTTGATACAGTATTTCAGCACTATTGGTTTTCATGAAGGCCCTATACAGCTCTCTGTTGATACAGTATTTCAGCACTATTGGTTTTCATGAAGGCCCTATACAGCTCTCTGTTGATACAGTATTTCAGCACTATTGGTTTTCATGAAGGACCTATACAGTTGATACAGTATTTCAGCACTATTGGTTTTCATGATGGCCCTATACAGCTCTCTGTTGATACAGTATTTCAGCACTATTGGTTTTCATGATGGCCCTATACAGCTCTCTGTTGATACAGTATTTCAGCACTATTGGTTTTCATGATGGCCCTATACAGCTCTCTGTTGATACAGTATTTCAGCACTATTGGTTTTCATGATGGCCCTATACAGCTCTCTGTTGATACAGTATTTCAGCACTATTGGTTTTCATGATGGCCCTATACAGCTCTCTGTTGATACAGTATTTCAGCACTATTGGTTTTCATGATGGCCCTATACAGCTCTCTGTTGATACAGTATTTCAGCACTATTGGTTTTCATGAAGGCCCTATACAGCTCTCTGTTGATACAGTATTTCAGCACTATTGGTTTTCATGAAGGCCCTATACAGCTCTATGTTGATACAGTATTTCAGCACTATTGGTTTTCATGAAGGCCCTATACAGCACTCTGTTGATACAGTATTTCAGCACTATTGGTTTTCATGATGGCCCTATACAGCTCTCTGTTTATACAGTATTTCAGCACCATTGGTTTTCATGAAGGCTTTCTTGAAAGAGACTAAGCTTACTAAGAATCAACTCAAGTTAGGGTTCATCTCTTTCAAAGATATGTTTTATTTTATTTTCGAAACAAGATCTTTGTTTACTATGTGCCAAAACCTGTAATTTAATTCTGGAAAGACGCCGAAAAGTTTTATATTGTCAATAGTTTCCAAAGTATGCTGAATATGTTAACCATTTATATTTGATATTTATGATGTATAAACATGTTGTTATATTTGTTATCGTTTCTAAAAACTCTGTACATATTGGCTTATGTATACGTAAATAAAATAATGAATTAATTGGAATTATTAAATGAGACGTAAGACTCGTCAGGGCCGCTCGAACAAAACTGTAGACATATAGTAGGATCCGTTCCGGGGCATTTGATTTCACCGTCGAATTTTGGTGGAGCTCAGGCTTTAGTTTTACATGTTGCATTTTGTATACTGTTGGTCTTTTGGTCTTTTTCTGTTTGTGCCAGTGCGTTGTCCGTTTATTTTCAATTAATATGTATGAATGTCCCTTTGCTATCTTCCGCTTCTATTCAATAGTGAATGATATGTATTAGAATGCGAGGGTATCCTAGCCAGTACTTCGGTAATTGCATGAACATACGAATGTATATCCCTTTATGCATAGCTCCGATTCGATGTCCGGGTTTGTGATTTTCTGTAGCTCTTTTCTTGTTTTATCAGCTCTTCGCCGTTTAAATTAAGTTTGGATATTCACATATTTTGGACCAAATCACCGAACAATAGCAACTGTTTAAAACGGAGGATACATAACAATTGATATTTGTAAGTACTAAAATATAAAATAACAAAATAATCAAAATCCAAGGAGAATCCAAAATGAAAAGTCCATTATCAAATGACAAAATTAAAAGCTCAAACACATCAAATGGAAAGAAAACAACTTTTGGTGACCTATATTGTTAACTTCTGTGTCAGTTGGTCTCTTGTAGAGAGTTGTCTCATTGGCAATCATACCACATCTTCCTTTTTATACGACTGCAAAAAAAAAATTTGCGTCGTATATTGGTATCATGTCGTTGTTGTCGTCGTCTGCGTCGTCGTCCGAAGACACATTTTGTTTCCGGACAATAACTTTTGTTTTAGTGAATGGATCTCTATAATTTTTTACCAGAAGGTTCAATACCACTAAAGGAAGATTGGGATTGATTTTGGGGGTTATGGTTCAAATAGTTGAGGAATTAGGGGCCAAAAAAGGGGACCAAAATAAGCATTTTTGTAGTTTTCAAACAATAACTTGTGTTTAAGTGTATGAATCTCTTTGAAATTATACCACAAGTTTCCATATCATGAAGGGATGGTTACATAGGCGGATCCAGGGGGGGGGGGCCTGGGGGCCCGGGCCCCCCTTTCGTGGGAAAAATTTGGTTGATTATATAGGGAATCATTGAAGCATGACTGGATCCCCCCCTTAGGTCAGTCAGCGCCCCCCCCCCCCCCCTTAGGAAAAGTTCTGGATCCGCCACTGGGTTAGTTTTGACTTTGGGAGTTATCGCTCAACATTTTTTAGAATTAGGGGCAAAAGGGCCAAATGAGGGGAATAACTAGGTTTTTTTGGTCAATGGACTACATGTATTAAGACAATTTAAAAGTAATGTAAGGGAGGTAATTCAAAAACATTTAACATACAATGTTGGGTATGTTCTGATTTACCTCCCTTACACTTCTTGTAAACTATGAAATGTCAGATTTTAGACTAATTGCAAAAAAAAGGGGGTGTAGCAGTTTTCATTTTTTTCCCAAAGTTTCTCAAATTCCAAATGTTTGAAATGTTTGAAGAAGAAATCTTAAATTGCACAATATTGTGCAATAGATTTGTAAGATCTTGACATTTGTTTTGTGTCATAAACTAATATGTTAAAATTTTGATCACAATCCAAATTCAGAGATGTATCAAGCTTGAATGTTGTGTCCATACTTGTCCCAACTGTTCAGGGTTTGACTTCTGCGGTTGTATAAAGCTGCGCCCTGCGGAGCACCTGGTTATATTTCATATAGTACAGGCAATTCCTCATTTAGAAAATGGTTGATTAAACCTGGTATTATAGCTAGATAAACCATCAACTAGTTAATGATTATATGGAGGTCTATAGCAAATATAGGAGGGATTTTGGTTTCATTTTGAAGCATACAATATCTTCGACCCCCATCCCCCCTTATTTAAGATTTGAACTTGGCTTCTGATTTTAAAAAGGTTCTATGTTGTGTTCTTCGTGCTGTTCTTTGTCTTTTTGATTGTTTTTCGTTTTTTGCCATTACGTTGTCAGTTTATTTTCGAAAATCTTTTTGGTTTCTTTTGCCTCTCATTTATCAATTTTAATACAGTCCAAGTATGAACGTTTTGAGAATTCAAGAACTTTTTTAACCAGTCATTGAACTGAATGAAACATTGACAAAAGCTATTTTATGATTAAAAGACGTCGACAGCAAAATTTATCTTTATTGATTCTAGTCATAAATTGCCTGAGCTATATTTCGGAAATCTCAGTTTTGAAGGGACATTGGCTGTCAAGTTCATATTCACGGATTTGACTCAAATTCTCATATTTGATTAATAACATACTTATTGTTTATCAAAGGTACCAGGCTTATAATTTGATACGCCTGACCCGCGTTTCGTCTACACAAGACTTATCAGTGTCGCTCAGGTCAAAACAGTTAAAAAGTCAAACTAGTATAAAGCTGAAGAGCACGAGTCAATGACGGATAAGGTAATCTATGCCTAGAATAAGAATATCCTTAGTTTTTCGAATAATTCATACTTTTGCAAACAGTTATTTTTTATTAAAATATCATATAATTGATTTTCATGTCAACACCTAAGTGCTAACTACTGGACTGGTTATATGCTGGATGACGAAACGTCCACCAGCAGTGGCATCGACCAAGTGGTGTAAATAGTTTTCAAAGGTACCAGGCTTATAATTTGATACGCCAGACGAGTGTTTCGTCTACATTATACTCATCAGTAACGCTCAGATCAAAACGGTTATAAAACGTATATCCAAATTATAAAATGTCAGAAATAAACAATTAACAAGTCATATGCTCGATAACATGTTTGATTATTATGAGTGTGTTTTTTAGTCAAGACGCCATCTAATTAATTATCGAATTGACCTCCGAAGACTGCCGATGGTCATATAAGCGATATGTATACATGAAAATAGATATATATATATATATAGAAAGCGAACTCGTGCATTTAGATTCTTGTAGTTCTGTTTAATTTCACATTATAGGTTAAACATATATGTTTATCATCCCGTCATCCCGTCATTGTGCTATTGTAAACTTTTTTGTCTTTCAGTTTTATGCTAATGTGCTTTGTCTATATGCCTTTTTGTGCTTCTTTGTTGCTTCTTTGTTTGTTTTAATAGTGATTAAGATTATAACACAAGGTTAACTGCTGTTACACTTTTTTGTCATTTTTACCTTTTATGTCTGTGTGATTTGTTTACACATCGTTGTCAATATAATGGAATTTCATGCGAATGACATACAAGTGAGAGGTTTAGCTAGCTATAAAACCAGATTTAATCCCCCCATTTTCACATATGAAAATGTCTGTACCAAGTCGGGAATATGACAATTGTTATTCATTCGTTTGATATGTTTGAGCTTTTGATTAAGGACTTTCCGTTTTGAATTTTCAGTTTTTCAATTTTTAAAATGAAACAAGGGTAAATCATTTGATTGACTGATCCGATCCTCAAAAGTCATTCCTATACAGGTAAAAAGTAAAATCAGAAAAGTTCTGAACTCAAAACTGAAATGAACTAAATATTAAAAGTAAATTTCCAGTACTACATATTTTAGTGCTGAAATAGTACCTATGCAAAAGTAGCTGTGTAGCACTTAAAAAAACAAGAATGTGTCCAAAGTACACGGATGCCCCACTCGCACTATCATTTTCCATGTTCAATGGAACGTGAAATTGGGTAAAAAAAACTAATTTGGCATTAAACTTCAACTTCATCAAAAACTACCTTGACCAAAAACTTGAACCTGAAACTCGCACTTTCATTTTCTATGTTCATTGGACCATGAAATAGACCACTTTCGAGTTCATCCGTCACCGGACAAAACTCGTCAATTATACGCCCATATTAACCCAAGAAATAAAATGAACGCTCATACGGGTCGATGGACGATACTGTAGACAAGATAATATGTATACAAATATATAGAAGTAAATATGTCAATTTCACATATATCCAACCACGCACGCATTTTTATTCAAACGCACACGGCATGTTGACCACAGAAATATTTAAAATATTAATGAAGAACAGACGATTATCAACCATGTCAAATGAGAAAAAAAATTATAATTTATTTCTCACAGATTTATTAAAGCTATCAGAGGGGGAAAACTTTTTCAATTGTGATACGGACACTTGTTGTTTGTCTTTACAAATAGTCTCTTTTACTACATTTATATACGAGTAATACGGGAAACATACCCTGAATAACCGACTTTTAATAAATGAATCCTTTCAATACTGATTATCTTAAATGATTTATGAAATCGAAAGAAAATACTTCATCATATTTATGGAATACTTAAAATAACTGTTTCTATATCACTACTATTTCACACACAAGTGGATATCCTAATTTTTCCTCCGGGTTTGGAAATTTTCATTTATTTTTAGTTTAAAAAGAATATGGTATCATACGATTTAAATGGTAATATACACATTTCCTGTTAATTTTCTGACAATAACTCAAGGACAGTAATGTAATATTTGAGATCGATTATTCCCCTTTATCTGGTTGGAAATTGTCTACTTTCGATTCAGTAAAAGGAAGTTGTCCCTTTGGTAAGTATTTATTATTCGATAATTTTGGCTAATGAAAGATAAACATATGATAATTATATTTGTATTTTAACTTCTTTTGATTTTTTAGAAGTTAAAACAAAGTTCAAAACAAAGGATATTCCCTGTCTGAAAGCCGTTTTTACTATTGACGGTACAAAGCAAAAGTACTTCACACTATAAATGAAAAATATACAGACATGCAGTTCATTCACTATATATGAGGGGGGCAAGGGGGTCCCAATAACAGCAAAACAGCAAATTGATTTGGCTCATAACAGATAACAAGGAATTAAAATGTACAAAAACAGATAACAGTAAATGAAATATTAAAATAATTCGGTCTTTGACAAATCAGTATTTCTTATTACGGATATAATCCTTTGTAATGCATTCCATTTTCTATGACTATGTTTTAGTATTAATTTATGTATCTAGAATGTGTTTAAATAACTACTCAATATATTATAATATATTTTACACGCTCGTTTACGGAACGTATTATGGTATACTGTTGTCCGTCTGTTGTCAACATGTCGGACATTAACTCAAAAACTCTTTAACCAATTTGCATTAAACTTTGGGACATTTTTTATATCTATTGACGTGAGCTCCCTTTTTGTTTTTTTTATAAATTTTAGATTTAAAGTTTCTGGGTAATGGGTTTTTATTCAATAAAATTGGTGGTTTTTTTTTAGTTTTCTGAGAATATCTCAAAAATGCTTTTACAAAGCAAGGAATTTTGGTGAATTGTTTATATCTATTAACATGAGGTCACTTTCAATTTTTATAAATTTTAGATTTTACGTTTCCGAGTTAGCGGGTTTTATTTATTAAAAAGGGGTGATTTTCCAGTTTTCAGACATTAACACAAAAATGTTTTCAGCAGTTCTCACGAAACTTTGCTGAAATGTTTATAACTATTGTTGTAAACTCCCTTTCGATTTTTATTTATTTAGATTTCATGTTATTGAGTTAAGGGATTTTATTCATTAGATAAAGGTGGTATTTTCTTGTTTTCAAAAATAACTCAAAAATGCTTTCAGCAGTTCTCATGAAACGTTAGTGTATTGTTTAGATATATTGACTGAAGCTCCTTTTTTTGCTAATAAAAAAATGACCTAAAAGAGTTTGAATATTCTGACTTTTTCTAAATGACCATTTAATGAGGTGTGTGAATTTTTCTTAATAAGACTATGAGGCAAAGTGGTATATAGGGTAGCAAAATCAAAAGCACCAATTATAAGCATGCAATTTATCAAGTACTTCGAACGAATTTTGACACTCCAAAAGCAATTTATTCCACTATTTTCAAAGGCCTTATTTGAACAATTTTTTTATCAGCTGAGGTTTTTGATTGTTCCAAGTGTATTAGTAAGTAGAATACATAGTTTAGTAGGGAAACAATGGCTTGAAACGAAAGAAATCTTTGTTTGTAATGAGTTATATGCAGCTTCGGACCCAAGTACATCGTTGGAACTTTCATTGTACAATGCATTTGGTTCTGCTTTGAAAAGAATCACACAACTGAGTCTATGTACCATATTATATAAAAGGTTAACTGGTTGTTATGACCTAGTCCTTAATTGAGATTCTTGTCAGATATTCCTGGCCATATGTTTTCCTTTTTGTCATATTAAGAATTGTTTTAATTTAATATGTTCGTACGGGAAACCAGGTACATTATTCTAATACAAAAAAATAAGATAATTCTAAATACACATTCATAAAAAAATGGAATTTATTACAAAGGATAATCATAAGATATACTTGAATTGTCCTGGACCTCACTTCTGTGATGGGTAAATGTTAATGGAATCCTTCTCTGAATACGGTACAAACATATTAGTAGTGGTTGACCCCAATGTCCAATGATCTTCAGTTTATACCGAATATTGACTGTAAAAAATAAAAATGCTAACATTCCAATTTTCAATAACAGTTAACAGCAAATACATTATCACAATAACAGATAACAAAAAAACTAATAGCCCAATAACAGCTAACAAAGAATAAGACAATAACAGCTAACAGCAAATATATTTTCAAAATAACAGATAACAAAGAATTAAATTGCCCCATAACAGCATAACAGTTAAACCCCTTGCCCCCCTCTTTAATATGATGCCTAATCAAGGAGAGTGTTACAAAGTATTGAACGGAACGGATATGATCTCTGCGGCGGAGATTGCCTTAAGCAACCAAAAATCAATCAATATAAAAACTAGTTGATATTTCATTTTTAGCTGTGTACTCACATTCACAAACTTTCTCTGTATCAGCTGAAGAAAACATATTAAATCAACCAGTAGACACCCGAAACGAATTGAACAGTTAAATATTTAAGAAGAATAGTTATGATGCACACCGATAAGAAACAACATAAAGCCAGTTCTCATAATCACAATTCTGAAAATCGGTGGTTTTCCCTGCGAGTATTGTTAAATTTACAGTTTTGTTTTTTGACAACATACAGGGACATTTAAGATTCTCGTCAATAACAAAACAAGAGACAGAGTAGAATTTCATTTTCATATAGATCATTGTATACATACTTTAATTAGCAATTAGAGTACTAGTAATCCTACAACAATATGAACGAAGATGACGACGATGAAAGCGGCATTGGGAAGATGTACAATAGACAGGAGGCTAAAAACTCGAATATTTCCTTCATATGGGGATCTCCTCTGCATAAGATGATAGACATCGAAGGAACAGATCCATATGATACTGTTGACTTAGTTGATTTAAATGCTGCAACAGAGAGCAAGGTAAGTAGATCTAACTGTATTGTTTTTTATTGAGAAAAAAGGGACAGGTATATAAATTTGACGCTATACATGGTTGAAATCTAATTAAAAAAACGCATTTGCATGAAAACGTTAATATCGAATGAATAACGTAATGTGCAATGTATAACAACACCAAAAGAGTCACAGATGCAGAAATTTTCGGTGAATACTTGGAAACTATAAATCAATGAGGAAAATAGTGTGTGGGGGGGGGGGGGGTTGCAACTCTAAAAATATAGCAGATATTATTGACTAACTAATATACAATTTAACTATGAAAGCTTTGTTTTGATTTCACGTTTAAAAGTTCGCCTTGACTCACATGGCGTTGTCAGTTTGTTTTAGATTTATGAGTTTGACTGTCCCTTTGGTATCTTTCGTCCCTCTTGTAGTCTACTCCTTCACCATAATATTATTATACTATTATATAAAGCATTTCCCCTTTGTACTGATACTGATCTATTTTTTTTTCTATATTTTTTCTTTCGATAAAAAAAAAAGTTCATACAAAAAAAAACATGTCAAAATAACTGAATAGACCTTTTCGTGGTTTATGTTTCACAGGGTCAAGACAATCAATATACAACAATTGAGCGAGGAAACTCTTATGAATCACATTACCATTCTGACACAGAAAGTACACAAAACACTTTTGCCCTATTTGGGTATGATCACCTTGGAGATCTAGATACATCCGACGACGAGATAAATGAATGTAGACCCGTCCATGAATGTATTCCTTTGATACAAACAGATACAAAACCTTGCCATGTGGGGGAAAATTTAATTCTTGGAAAATTGAAAGGCATTCCTTCTTATGTTGGAGGGCCTGCTGAATTTGACGAAAATCATTATGAAAAAAGTGCTAAAAAAATGAAGAAACCCGTTTATCCAACATTAAATGCGAAAGACGACAATAGCACATTTGAAATAACTTCCAATGACGAATTAAGTCAAGACCAGTACAACTCCATGACACAAGACACCGTAGAAAACCCTTGTCAAGAAAAGAAAGAAGAATCTAGTAAAAATAAATGTGAAACATTAGCTTCTAAACAAATAATGTCTTTTAATGACCACGATAGCTTGGAAAAGGAAACACAAATACAAGGCCATAGCTTCACTAAAACATATGGCAACGACGAAGAAATAACAGAGGTGTCAATCGTGAGTATAACTGAAAAGGGACCCATAACTGAAGAAACCGAAGAAAAAATCTTAACAGATGAAAAGAATTCTGATCACTTGGCAAAATCATCTTGTGAAATAGAAGTTGGAGACAAAAAGAACGAAACAATGGTTGAGTTAACTGAGACAACTAATCACCTCATAAGCACAACAGAAATCAACTTTGAACATACCAATCAGACACCTGAAGGTATTGAAACAGGTTTAAATGAATTGCCGACCGTACTCTACGACGAGAAATGCAATGATATGCAGTCTATGAAAAATTTCAAGGAAAAATCTCCCAAAATCATAAAAGACGAGCTCTCAACACCATCAAATAACGATTATTCAGAAGCATCATATACAAGTGAAATTAAAGATTCTTTCAGTGACAATATGAATAACATTACCGACAACTCTGAACATTCACATATGGAAACTTTCTCTGACATTTCAAACATAAATGTGGAACATGATGTAGTAGATAAGGCGATTTTACCAGCATCTAGTGATAGAGGTGAAACTACCCAAGAACTACAAAAATCACAAAATAAAACTATAGAGGAATCATTAACCGGGAATGATATAGAAAACGGAGAACCATTAAATCTAACAAAACAAGACATTCAATTCCAATTATCTATTAAAAGTTCGATGAAGGGAAATTTACACATAATAAATGTCCCAAGCAAAGCAGATCAGAAATACTTTCCCAATTCGACTAAGTCATTTGGTGAGCCAAAAAGTATTGCTTTCACAAATGGTTCAATAGAACATGTAACACTGATTAAAACAAAGGAAACAAGAAAAGGAAACAATCAGTTTCATTGCAACATTAAGTCGTCCGTTATTGGAACACAATCGTTGCAAGATCACTCGAACCGACGGCAGAAATCAAAGGTACTAGCAGTAAAAAAAGAATTCGACAATTCTGCAAATTTCGTGAAAGATTTATGTCTAATTGGATCCAACAACTTGAAAAGGTCTAGAAGCGGGGAAAGTCCTAAAATCAAAACAACCACAGATTTAGAGTCAAATTCGTTGACACCAATCGAAAAAAGACTGTCAGGCACTGGGACTGAGCCGGAAAACATTTTAGTTGGTGACAGAAATGACGATTTAAACATAAAACCATACAAAGCAGACACACATTCCTTAAGAATACTGCCCAGCCATGAGAACACTGATAGCTTACCAGTTAAAGGTATATATGAAATTTCAGAAAATACAAAAGAAATGGAACACGGTGAGGAGTATAGAGATAATAATCGTGATCAACCATTTATAATTAGACATTTTGGAAACAAAGAAGATTTGAACAATTGTCAACACAAAGGTAAATCAACTACATTTGACAAATTAGGAGAGTTAAAAAAACCAAAATCGTTGAAAGGTAACAAAGACATTGAATTCAAGTATAAAACTAGGTGTCACCAGATTGAACTATCAAGAAGTGAATCGAAAGACGCCCGCACAATTAAATCTTTGCCCAAGCACACCAAAAATGAACAAACACATTCGGAATTCAGTGCATGGGAACGTTTTGAACATCAGAACATATCAGTTGATAATTCATTTGAGGCGAGAGCCAATCAACCTTGGAGTATGAAATCAAATCAAAATTGGAGTCAAGATGAACAAGACAAATGGATTCCAAAGTGGAATCAAACATCACACCATCAGAGTCGAATGCCATATCAAGATAGTAATGACTTTTACCATCAAGAACCAACTAGTTTTCCATATAGTCCTTATAATGTGACAACAAACACTCACTGGAGCGAAAATAGAGATCCCCAATCAAATGAAAAGGACAACCATTATCTAACTCGGGAATATAACGAAATGCATAGCCCTCAACATGCAAATCAGTCAGACAATGATGAACAGTACAGTACGTACAGCAGCAACTTTACAACTCCAACAGACGACCATCAAAGTTCAAAACATAATCAGATAATGAGATCTGGGAATTTGCAGCTCTGGAAGTCACATCAAAGGGATGTAGACACACAACCCATATCTAACATGCCACTAGTTACAAGGTACAGAGGTAGCGGGAATGGGTCATGGTATACTCCTGAACATTCAAATGAAGGTAATATTTTTCAACAATTTTAACGTTTATTAAAGCTTAAATGATTGTCAGTAAATAGTTTTTATTATAATGCATTTCTATATGAAATATTGAATAAACCGCTAATAATTATGATCCAAAAAGAGAACATTTCACCCATTCGTCTAAACCATTCATTTTAAAATCTAACTGTTGTAGTCGGTTGTACTGCATCCGAAAATGATGGCCTTAACTTTATAAATGTATTGTCAAATTTAAAACAACAAAATTTTATTGGGTGAAAACTGGTTACAATGCTAATGATCTAATTGGCCAAATTTCAAATGCTTTCTTTCGATGAATAGTTTAACCTCTTCACGGAATCTTCAGCTCAGAGAAGGACTTCAGTTGCACATATAAATAACTGACATGGCAGGTTATTTATTCATAGTATGAAAAGCTCATTTTGTCAACGCATCTTATCCTTTTTAACTGGTTTGGTTTTTTTCAAAGGAATTTTGTTTATTGAACGGTTGTCTCTAATAAACAACATAATACGTCAGAAGAGATTAAAAAAAATATTACCGATGCGCCAGATGAGCGTCGCATACTCCGTATGGAGTCTCGCCTTAATTATTAATTACGTAAAAGAGTATCGTGGATTTCGTAGAATATAAAACTCTGTTAAACTTACAACAATCTATAATGAAATATCGTAAAATTAAAAATCAATTCAGACACAATACCGGTTTCATATTAAAAAGTAAAATCACAAAAATACTGAACTTAGAGGAAGATCAATTGGGAAAGTCCATAATCACATGGCAAAATCAAATAACAAAACGCATCAAAAACGAATGGACAAAAACTGTCATATTCCTGACTTGGTACAGGCATTTTCAAATGTAGAAAATGGTGGATTAAACCTGGTTCTATAGCTTTTAAATTTTCATACCAGTTATCCTGATGCCAAACACAGTTTTCAAGTATCTTTTAAACATGTATCATGTTTGTTATCATTGAATAGATCTCATGGAAATATCTAATGAAAATGTAGAAGGCCATCCCTATTATAGGGTTTGCGAAGGTGTTTACCCAGAAGCAATGGCAAAACAACATCTTCTTTTCAAATAAAAAGAAGCTGATTGTTAAAAAAAGGAATTATTTCCCAATAGTTCGAGACAATAATATCATTTCAAACTGTTCATTCAGAGAAAATATGTATACATATATATATAAATTGCCAATTATATGTTCACTTATTGACAAACATGTTGAGATATAACTATAGTAATGGTGCACAATTACTAAATCTTCCGTCCTTTATAGGTGAATGTAACTGTTGTAAATGTACAGTCAAACAACATCTTTCTCTACTCACTGAATTTATGGAAAAAATAGGATATGAAGTAAAAAATGTTTCTGGTGATGGAAACTGCTTATTTGCTGCCATTGTTGATCAGCTGAGAATCAATGGAGATTTCTCTTATACGACTGACAGTCTCCGTAAAAAGGCAGTGCAGTAAGCTATTTAGATGTTTTATACCTACGCAAATTTAATTGCCCATTGACTCATTCCAATGGTCAGAGGAGGTCTGTTTTTGTTCCCAAACTTTCGTGTATGTGCTACTCTAATTGCATTACAGCCTTAGAGAGAGTAGCATTTCAAATAACTGGACTGAGGGAAAAGTGGCTGAAACAGCATAAATGGAATCTACCAACGATTTTTTTTTAATTTTTGTGTGCCTATTATTATCTATTATCTATATAATATAGAAATATTAATCAAAACAAATAACTTCTTGGTTGAAAGTAAATGTCACGTCGTATTTTCCACCCTCGTCCATTTTCTTTCTGTCAAATCTTTTGTAATTATTGTAAAATATAATTATTTTCTCCAACATCTTCTGTTTGTAACATTGAAACGATTGCACATTCGGTCATTGATAACTTAAAATTCAAACCAAGCTTGCAATTGAAATATTATTGGAAATAAAAACAAATTGAGACATATATAGGAAACGAGGGATCACATATATCATTAAAAAGATATATTAGATCGAAAATAACAAAAAGAAAGAGCTCAGGCTAATTGTAATCGATATCACATAAATGTATCAATGTGCAATTGGAAAGAATTCACATCACAAAGCGTGATTTCACATGATTTAATAAAGATCAGAATATATGTTTGATAGATTCGCTGTTTAAATGTTTTTCGTTCTTATGCATTTTAGATTTTTGAGAAAAAGTCCACATGTTGATGAAAACACCCATCTAGAAGCATTCCTCACCGATGAAACATGGGACGAATATCTTGCTAAGATGGCGATGGATGGCCAATGGGGAGATGACATTATCCTGAAAGGGATCTCAGAGCTAACTGGAAGAAAGATAATTGTTTACAGTTCCTTCATGTCTAAGACTGAATTAACACCCACAAATCTTTACGAGAGAGATGAGTTGTATATTGGGCATATAAAGTCCCTTATGCATTTTGTCAGTCTTAGGCCATACTATTGGGAATCCCTATGGGCTCTAAGTAAGTAAAAATTATAAAGCCGAAAACTTTCTTAGAAGAATATGCGATCCTTTGAAGTTGATTGTCGTTCAACATTTCATTTCAAGTAGTACTATTTTAAGATGAATAAATATCGGATTTCTTTTAAAAGATAATAATTTTGTGTATGTGTTTTTTTTCCATAGTTTTGTACAAGCGGCATATCAAAATTGATATGATCATTAAATTTAGTCCTTACATAAACAAGAAAGTGTTTTCTTTCAAAATAAAAAAATAAAAACAAACAAACAAGGATTTTTTTCAAACGGAATAACACATCCCCATTTTTTACGGAGATGTTGTTCTATGCCCAGAAACTATCCTGGTAAATTTATCAAACCTATAAACAAAGTTATTCTAAAAGATTACCAATTCAACATTGTCATAAAATCTTTCCATATTGTTTTTATTGGTATAAATATTGATTTTGTAATCAGTAGATTAAAAGCAAAACTAAATTGTATTGATATATACATACACATTTTCATGGATCTACAATATGTCGAATGCAATATCTTGGCATTGCACAAGGTCATGTTTTTCTCTGACTGTTTATGACGTCTTTAAACTAAATCCATTTGAAGTTGGGTGTATACTGATTGAAAATTGACTGTTAGATGCATGATTCTTTTTTTTAACATTAATTGTTATTGGCTTGAACTAGCTGTCAGTAACTGCAAGTACTCTCATATCTGTACTTTTCAGTGTCATTTTGTTGTTAGGATGTACAAGTACTCCGTCCCGTCCACTCTGTGTTTTTATACGCTGGTTTACGGGATATATTATGGTATACTATTGTCTGTCCGTATGACCGTCCGTCGTCAACTTATCGGACATTACCTCAAAAACGCTTTAACCTTTCTGCAAAAAAATGTGGTGAATTGTTTAGTACCAAGTCAGGAATATGGTCATTGTTATATTATAGTTCGTTTCTGTGTGTATTACATTATAACGTTGTGTCGTTTGTTTTCTCTTATTTTTGAGTGTAAATTCACATTGCGATAAGACGTGTCATGGTACTTGTCTATCCCAAATTCATGTATTTGGTTTTGATGTTATATATATATGTTATATTTGTTATTCTCGTGGGATTTTGTCTATGTGTGTTACATTTTAGTGTTATGTCGTTGTTCTCCTCTTATATGTAATGCGTTTCCCTCGGTTTTAGTTTGTTATCCCGATTTTGTTTTTTGTCCATGGATTTATGAGTTTTGAACAGCGGTATACTACTGTTGCCTTTATTTATAAATATTAGTTTAAACATATTTATTTATAGTGGATTGGGAAACAAGTTTTGCAACTTATATTAATCCCTTTCCACTTTGCGGGTGCGAGTGCTGCCTTGTAGCGGCATTAGCCTACTCTTTTTCGAAATCTACAAGAGTGTCTTTAACGTGCAAAGAGATATGGCTCTCTCTCTTAACACGGGTCAGCCATTTATCGTTTATAAATATTGACATGAGCTGCCTTTCCATTTTCATAAATTTTGTATTTTCGTTTCTAAGTTAGGGGGTTTCATTCATTAAAAAAGGGGCAGTTTACAGTTTTCGAACATTAACTCCAAAATGCTTTCAGCAGTTCTCATAAAACTTTGATTAATTGTTAATATCTATTGATGTAAGCTCCATTTCGAATTTCATAAATTTTAGATTCTACGTTTTCAAGTGGGGGTTTATTCATTAAAAAGGAGGGATTTTCCAGTTCTCGGACAATACCCCAAAAATGTTTTTAGCAGTTCTCATGAAACTATGGTGAATTGTCTAAATATATTGATAAATGCTCCCTTTGCGTTTTAATTTTCATAAATTTCTAATGTGACATTAAGAAGTGATTGAACTTTATTCTTTAAAAATTCGACGGACGTATCATGCGCTCATGGTACAGCTGTTCATTGCTATATGTATTTCTATTTTTATCAATCTGACGACTTAAGCTTTTTTCAACAGATTTTTATAATTCGTTCTTATATAGTCCTGTTACACCATTGTCCCAGGTTAGGGGAGCGTTGCGGTCCCGCTAACATGTTAATCCCGCCACATTCGGTATGTATGTGCCTGTCCCAAGTCAGGAGCCTCTGATTCAGTGGTTGTCGTTTGTTGCTGTGTTAAGTATTTGTTTTAGTTCATTTTTTGTACAATAATAACGCTGTTAGTTTTTTCGTTTTATATCAAATTTTGTGATTTCGGGGCCTTTTATAGCTGACTATGCGTTATGTGCTTTGTTCATTGTTAAAGGCCGTACGGTGATCTGAAGCTGTTAATATCTGTGTCATTTGGTCTCTCCTGGAGAGTTGTCTTATTGGCCATCATACTTCATCTAAAAATTTATATATTTATAGTTTATAACGCGACAAGAGTATTTCATCTACTCGAGACTCATCAGTGCCACTCGAATCATAAGTAGATACACCAAAAAGCAATCACGAAATTTAAAAAGCATCGTTTCATTTATTCTTTATTTGGACATTGTTTTCTTTTGTAGAAGCAACGTCACATAGAGCACGAAAAATGATGGATGAAATGCGACTCGGCTCTACATTAATGCATTCTTGCGAAGAGGAAGCTCTGAAAAAGATAAATGAATTGAGAGAATCCATTGCAAAGGGTGAGATGGATAGCAAAGACAAATTCCAAGAAATAGAACAAATTTTTAGAGAGTTGCGGACAGCCATGCACAAGCATACAACAGAATTGCTGGAGGACACACAAGGTAAAAGAAACGATAGAAGTAAATTTTTTAATGATTTTCAAAACTGTGATCACATCATGAATAAGGCCAAGGTCAGGTGACGAATATTTATACTTTTCAACAATATATTGAGCAAAAAAGTTGTTGTACTACCTAAAGTCAGACCAATGGCATTTGAATAGAATTGTATTTGCTGTAAACAATTCTAATTTTTAACGAAATTGTACAAGTCGAAGAGAAACCGATAAAACAATGGCAAAAAAAACACAAAACAAATGAGTAATTGACAACCATGTAATTAAAAATAACGCGTAAATTACTTATTTAGCATACATACGGATGCTAAACTTTTCCATTTCAGTTTTTAAGTTATGATACATGATAAGTTGTGCAAAATACTGATGTTTTAAAAAAAACCTAATAATTTTAAACGAAACAAGAATGTGTCCAGAGTACACAGATGCCGCATACTCACTATCATTTTCCATGTTCAATGGACCGTGAAATTGGGGTTAAAATCTAATTTGGCATTTAAATTAGAAAGATCTTATCATAGGGAACATGTGAAATAAGTTTCAAGTTAATTGGATTTCAAATTCATCAAAAACTACCTTGACGAAAAACTTTAACCTGAAACTTGCATTATCATTTTCTATGTTCAGTGGACCGTGAAATTGGGGTCAAAAATCTAATTTGGCATTTAAATTAGAAAGATCATATCGTAGGGAACATGTGAAATAAGTTTCAAGATGATTGGATATCAACTTCATCAAAAACTACCTTGACCAAAAACTTTAACCTGAAACTTGCATTAACATTTTTTATGTTCAGTAGACCGTGCAATTGGGGTCAAAAATATAATTTGGCATTGAAATTAGAAATATCATATCATAGGGAACATGTTTTCTAAGTTAGAGTAGATTGGACTTCAACTTCATCAAAATCTACCTTGACCAAAAACTTTAACCTGACGCGGGACTAACGGACGCACATACATGTACCAGAAAACATAATGCCCCTCTGCTATCGTAGGTGGGGCATAAAAACCCTAATTTTAAATACAAATAAAGGCAACAGTAGAGAGAAACAATCCGGGTTACAGACTAAAACCGAGGGAAACACATCAACTGTAAGAGGATAACAACGAAAAATACTGATATAATCACGAACATTTGATGTTGATATTTTCCAAATGCGAAATGATTTTATCATTTTCCAAATGCGAAACGAAATGTGGTGATTCAATTTTTCTTATACTTTGGTTTATGTCTTACTTTTTCAATTCAAATCCAAACATGAGAATTAGTATAAGACATGTTCACAATCATCCAATACCGAAACCAAAACCGAAACCAAAAATAGTAGTGAGGTTAATAGTAAATGTGTATAATGTTAATTAACTCAAACCTTGACTCCATTATATTGTTAGCAATGTTAATACACAAGATGAAGTATTGAATTCACCAACTCACAGGAATCTATCAAAAACCAAAGTTAAATTCAACCATTATCAAATACACTGATGCAAGTAATATACAATTTTAGACGTTGATACAATTTATCTATGATGTACATTAATTATGAAGCAGGTTTTGTCGTAGGGAAAGAGCTGGACATAGTTCTACAATAGGTGCAATATCGTCCCGA
The DNA here is from genome assembly GCF_963676685.1 of Mytilus edulis. Lineage (NCBI taxonomy): Eukaryota > Metazoa > Mollusca > Bivalvia > Mytilida > Mytilidae > Mytilus > Mytilus edulis. Next base: position 82,047,849 of record NC_092348.1, read on the forward strand.
CTGCGTCTATAAAGAGAACCTATTATTCTATAAATTGTCATTCGTCTTATGATATGTTCTACCTAAACTCTTCTTGCAAGAATCTTTTCATTGACAAATTTTGCGTTGATTGCGGATTGTTGCATTTTTATTGCGTAGCTGCCATACAGTATATGGTATTGCAATAGTATGTTCGGATGGATATATGGTATCACCAAGTAAGTAACAATCGCGTGGAAACAGTTTTATCTCGGGTGGACTGATAGCATCCATCAATCTGTAAATCATCGCCTCATTATTACGACCTAAGAATTCAAACCAGTGTTGATCGATGTATCTTATTTTCTTTCCTGTGTCTATTATGAGTGCATAAGATGATATCAAGTATAAAACTATTCCTGGTTTTCAGTAGGGCGATTTATTCTATGAGAGGTACCATCAATTATGAATAGATCCAACTGCTTCTTCCAATTCTGGCCAATCATCTATCATAGCTATATAAATTCCCATTCTTCAACTAAAGCTAAAGCAAATTTCATGGATAGTTTTAAGAACTATTGATGCTAACATCAAACATTAAAGCCATGTCTTCAAATATAGGCTAACATCTTAACCAAATCAAAAGCATTCAAAAGTTTATTTTGTCAGCTTATAAGAACCGCTTCTTTATTACTCTGTATTATTCTGTTTAGCGCTCTCATGATTATCAAATATAGTTCATTAAACTATATACTGTTTCAATGGTAATTTCGAAGAAGATGATTTTATGTCTTATACATTGCTAGTATATATTATTTTTTCTTATATGGGTATAAACTTTCATCAGGTAGTAATCGGGCTTGAAAGTCTTTTCTTCGTCCAATGAATTGGAAAACTATTGAAAATATTATCATCAGTTATATATGTTGGTGATACAAACAGCATCAATTAAACATTCTTTGTTTCAATATTATTTAATATATGATATAAAATAAATATAAGCGTTAATACTGAACATCATATTTTAGATATTTTTAATATAGCTGTAATTCCATTTACTGGAATACATCCGACATTGTTACGGATTCAAATACTTTGGATGCAAACAGACAAGCAGTCTTTTCAACATAGTTAGATATGGAGTTCATAATGTTGAAATTATATTTTAACACGAATTTGATAACGGGAGCAAAGCGTTAAAAATGACACCGAAGGGAAAAGCATTAGGGACTAAAGGTAACTTTTGTCTATGCGAGATAGATTCATATAAATTGTTGAATTGAAGTAATGCTCCATCTAGTGTATTCAAATTTCAAGCAACATAATGGAATAAAAGGGTTGAGTTAATTAAATATCATAAACATTTACCATTTACCTCATTGCTATTTTTGGTTTCGGTATCGGTTTCGGTTTCGGTATCGGCTTATGGTGAACATGTCAATTAAGACGTATATTTCTAAACAGTTAAGAATTCTTTTTTTCTTCAAAAACTAACAATCAAATACTAAGATTACTACTTACAAAATAAGCAAAGTTTATTCCAATCTCATTGTAGATACAATGAATGACCTGTTACATCAAAGATTTGAAGTGGACAAACTTAGTGGAATCCCAATGATTCATTTATCATATTTGATACAACTTCTTATACAACCTAATAACTTTAGAAATGCATTAGAAGATCTTGAAAGTATGTTTGAGTCGAAAAAAGATACTATTACGAGAATTGGAACTGGATCACTCAATTTAAATGTGAACTTAATGGATTTTACTGCTGCAGTACAACACTTAGACATACTTGCAAAAAAAGTACAACGAGATACTAAACCAGTGCCTGTAACTTTTGTTTTAAAATTATCAAAAGAGGATTACTCGATAGTTGACAGAACCGAAGATCAGCGATCTCTATCCGAGCACAGTCTCATAGTGGACGACACTGATACATATCCCGGATATACACATCTTATACCAGCAAATACTGCATATTGGTCTGGCTGTGTGGAGTGGCTATCTTGCAATGATGCATTTTTACGTGGTTTGCCAAACAAGTGCAGACCAAAAACATTGTTTCAAAAAAACACTCTAATTTCTGTTCAGCTACTCGATGGTTTTGATTGCAATATCTGGCCGAGGAAAGCACAAAGTTGGACACAACGGAATCCCATTTCTGGGTGGCCGTCTGAAGACATACTTAGAGAGGCTTCTGAAAAAGGATGTACTATCGTCAAACGTGCACATGAATTTAGTGAAAATCCAGATATCGAATGGCAGTTTGTATTTAAAGAAGCAGAAAAGGTTCTCGTTCGTTCATTTGATGATTCCATGATGTTTTGTTTTCGGGTATTTAAGACACTGGTTGACCATCATACACGAACCCTCAAAGTAAGGCTGAAGACATACAGTCTTTTGACGGTAATGCTTTATTGTTGTGAGATAATTCCACAGAAAGCGTGGTCAACAAACCCTGGAGGCTGTATTATGTACATAGTGGTCTGGTTATTGCAGAGTATTGCCCAACACAACATCCCAAATTACTTTATTCCTGAAAACAATATGATAGAGCATATAGAAGATCATGACCTTAAAGATCTCGAAGTTCGTTTACAGGTTTTACGATGGTTTCCATTCGCATCAGTTTACTTTTTACTGGAAAGACATTCATTCCTGAATCTTTCTCTTATAGATAATGTAGAATCCTCTATAGAAGAGTATAAAACCTCAAAGGATAAACACAAATTGGTAGAGTCAGTTTTTGTTCCTTTGTGCTTTAAATTAGCTACCGAAAATATGAGGTATAAAATCTTCCCTTTCTACAGAAAAGCTTTGGGTTATCTCGATGTAGGATTTGAACAGACAGTAGGTGTTACAGATGAACACAGTATGACCTTCAACGATTTCATACTTTCGTTCTTGACATCAGTCCGCGACAATGAGATCAGTTTACCATTCGCACAATTAGTTGATAACGTCAAGAAAACTAATATTTGCCAAGATATGATGAAGGACAAAGCAACATTACCTATTTCCGACATTCTAGGACCTGATTATAAAGGTGAATGGCGCCATGTGTATGTTGACGTTTCCGACGACAAATGGAACTCTATCTATGAGTTAACCGGTCATTTGTTTACAAGCTATGAGTTAGAGGAATGTGCAGAAATCCTCAGATGTTCAATATCCGTCCTACAGAAAGACTTGCGAGATGATGGAACAGACTATAGTGAAATCACAGATGACGACACGAAGAAACAGCTGACAAAGTCAAGATATCAGCAAGTTTACTTCACTCTTCGGTACCTGGTGACATTCTACAAACATTTATCGAAGTGCTATGAATCAATGGATAAACAAGAGTTGTTTCAAGAACATATCCATGACTATGAAGAAATTGTAGGTCGCATCGATAGCCGTTTACATTATGAATATGTGGCGAAATTATATCGACAGTTGGGAAACACAGAAAAGGCAAAAGAGTTGGAGGACAAGGTGGAATCGATGAAAGGTAGTGGAGAACAACAGAAACCGAGATCATTATTAGTGATTTTCGCATAACGTGCTAAAGACTCCAATCAGTTTTGACATTAGTGGCTCAAACTGCTTGGATAAGGGAGAATACAGTACAAAAGTACACCTGAAGAGTAATAAGATGATGAAATTTCACCTTCATCTTGAGTTTTTATTAGATAACTTTTAAGTAACATGACATATATAACATGCATATATTCTGTCATTGATATATTTGCATTTTGTATTAATTTGCCATCATTTTCCCTTGTTCTTTTGTAAAAAGCTTTCTCGTTTGCAATCATACCATATTTTATTTGTATACTCGTGTATACCTAGCCCAAACATTCCTTATTTATTCTGATTGAAAGTAGCCATGTTACATGTTCTATATGTCCTGACGGTTTATGTTTTGTTTTGACACCAACAAACGGGTTGTTGCAGGAGTGAAATTATTCCAGAAACATGTATGATATGTACACACTAACATCATTATCAAGCGTTACAACCGACTCATCATGGTTAAATAATTTTTTATTATTAATTTAGTTTTTTTAGAAAGTACAAGGTAAATATTCAAGAGATGGTGGTAGGCTCTAAATGATGTGCCGTTTCGTTGTTTGATGAAATGCAATGCGGCTAAAATACCACGATTGGTTTCATTTTTTTTCTTTATTCATTGACCTTGTATGATTTAAGAAAAAGACTACACACAAGTGTATTAAATGGGATTTGGGTATTAATGTCTATGACGCAATAACGCAACGTCCGAAATAAAAACAACATCTGGAGCTTGGCATGAAGAGTTGATTTGATTGATTGGTGATTGCTTTACGCCACATCAAAACAAAATGACGATGTCACGGCGAGTATATGGACGCTCCTACAATTTTAATGACTGTAAAGGTGCATATGTTTGTTGACTAAAGTTGCGTGCTAGCTACTTTCATTGCATTTTGACACCTTTCGACATCTATTCTTCACAAAGCCGTTTGATTATTTATCATTAGATAGTGTTACCTAGGACTAGTATAATAGTCTGAGTTTAAGCAAAAGTGCGAAACAAAGTTACATGATATAAAACCAAATATAGGCAAACATTTAACCTATGCTGTATGCATGAAAGACTAGTTGCTGTAGTGATCATACTAGAATAGCACGAGGTTGTCTTAAGAAATTCAACCACGATTTATACCTTGTTTTTTTGTAGGCATGAGTATACAATCAATCCTGTTTTAACTGTTTCGACTTATCAAATATCAATGTGTCCGATATTCGGGAAAAGTATTTTAATGTTAATTGAATAAATGGTTTTTTTTCTAATGAGTATGCTGTTCATGCAATTGTTTTATTTTTTTAAAGAAATTGTAATAAATATTCTAAAATATATTTAAGCTGTAGGAGTTTTAAATGATTTTATTTTTTATCACATTGTCCTCGTTATGTTTATTTATTTTTAAATAAGTAATTCTGAATTGAACTGAAGTTGTAGTATATTGAAAGACCTTTTTTCTGATTTCTGAAACTGCATTCTGTTTTAATATTCTAAATAGCTCTCATTTGATAAAGTCTTTTGCGCTGATGCGTCGTAAAATAAAGAATCGAGTTGAATTGATTAATCAATCAATATTTTATCACAATGTTAGACTTAACCTGTTTTATTTACAATTGTAACAAAACGACACGAAATGATTTTAGTGCATCCCAAGTCTTTTTTATTTATTTGTTTTCATCAGGAATGATCAAAGCTAAACATTTTTAAGGCAAGGACGTATAACACTAGAAACCTGAAGAACTAGGACTAAGAGGAAACTGAAATGAGTAGCCCAATGAGTAGCCAAAGAGTTTTAATTTCTCCACAATTCTAATATTCACGGAAGAAAACTTTAAGAAAAGTATGCATGTTACTGCCTAAGTGCTGACTCCTGAGCTGGTGGTACCATCAGGCACTAGCAGTCAACCTGAAGTGGTTTCGACCCAGTTCTAGAAAATGAAAATAACACTTTATATAGGTAAAGCATCAAAGAGCTTTTCTGACTCTTAATTATCTAAAAGAACAGGTTACTGGCAAATCCAAATCGTACTTGTTAATTTGTAGTTAATTATTGCTGCTGATGTTTCATCCTCCTTGTTTGAAAACATAGTCATTCACTTTAATGGGACAAGAAGAATAGTTTTATAGCTGACTATGGGGTATGGGCTTTGCTCATTGTTGAAGGCCGTACGGTGACCTATAGTTGTTAATGTCTGTGTCATTTTGGTCTTTTGTGGATAGTTGTCTCATTGGCAATCATCCACATCTTCTTTTTTACATTTAGACATTGCACTTCATTCATCATTATAACTTCAACTAGCAATGGGTTGAAATTCTTCAACAGTTGGCCAATCCAAGAAAATGAAAATTGGGAAAATATTTTGGCGCCTTGGTATTATTAGACAACTAGGTTTTATTTAATAAGGAGAGTAATATTGAGAGCAATCAATTGAATATCTATACGCTAATGAAATGTTGATTTATTTATATATGCTGTAAACAGATTATACATAGAGATTTTTGGTAGTATGTTGTAATCATTAGAATGATTTTGGTATCAGTGAAATATTTATCAATGATTCATAGCACTTTTTATAATATTTTTGCAATAAAGACATTTTCAAACAAACTGTAATGGTCAGTTTAACAAGCAAATGAAAATTGTCAAGAACTGTCATTACCAATATTTTTGTATTACCTTACCTGCTCAATAGTATCAAAGGTACCAGGATTATAATTTGATAGCCAGGCAAGCGTTTCGTCTAAACAAGACTTATCAGTGACACTCAAGCCAAACAAGTACAAAGTTGAAGAGCATTGAGGACCCAAAATTCCAAAAAGTGCCAAATACGGCTAAGGTAATCTATGCCTGGGATAAGAAATTTTTAGTTTTCGAAAAATTCATAGTTTTGTAAACAGAAAGTCAGCTGAATATCAACACTTCCATGAAGTGTTTATTCATTTGTCTTCCTTGAATTAGTATCACATATAATAAATGATTAAGAACTGTATTGTCAGATTTATCCTGATTGTTCTTTTATATATGAAGACTATGGGCCTCCATGAGGCAAGAATTGTTCATCTATCTGCTATGAACCACCCTTTGCAATTTTAAAACTTAAATGAAAAGAAACACCATTCAGATCAAGGTATAAATAAAGAGATGTGACATGACTGTAAATGAGACAATTATTTACCAAAAATGTAAAGTTCAATGTCAATAGATGCATTAAGTTTCAAAGAAGATGTTCCGCATATAACCTGTTAACATTCATTTCTCTAATGATTTAATGTGAGAAAGTGATATGAGAATTACTACTAAGAGTGACTGACAACACAAATATAGTGGATTATACTGCAATCAGCTATTTTACTATACAGATAAAGCTATACGTATAAACGTTAGCTGTATACGTCAATGACCTCAACTCACCTATAAGCCCCGCCTACTTATCAACGTCACGTCACAACCATGACAACGTGTAGTAACAATGGTCAAACTTTTATGAATTTAAACCTGTTATGTCTTCAAATTGGTAATTTATATACCATGTTTATTAAATGCTATTAATTAAATTCATTTTCCCTTTCTAATTCCGTAAATTGTCAATGCTTACCGCCTAGACTACGCTCATAGGGAAATACCCCAAAGTGGTACCCCAAGGGGGAAATTCCAAACACTTTTTTTTTTAATAATATTTGTTTCATATTTTTATTATTTTTTTATTATTTTATCGATTTCAGTATAAAAACAATATACGTATAGTGTCTTGAAATATGAAATTTATTTGTGTTCGGCACGAAACGGGAAAATGCTCGGTAGAACCTCGCATTTTCCCGTTTCTAAGCCTCATACAAATAAATTTCATATTTCAAGACACTATACGTATATTGTCTAAGAAGACGTATCTTGTTCAATTCTATTTGAAGCTGTCAGAAAAACACTATATGACTGTTGTCTAACATACCTATTTGTTGTTAATGCAGCAGTGAGTACAAAGACATTAATGTCATTATATAAATGTTCTTCCTATCAGATCTTACCTTTAAAAAAATTACTTGTTATTAGAGATTTTATAAATCATTTAAATGATTATCATCTCATCGTCTTTTTACAATATGACTTCTAACAGGAGCAATTTCTAGAGGAAGATTCTTTTCCAATATTTAACCAATAGGCTTCATTGTAAATCTATGGGTTTTTGTTTCATCTTAGAATCCAGAGCGGTATAAAATGCATAAAATTATAGTACAACCTTTGAATTAATATTCCTTATCAAATTATGCTGGGACTGTGGTAGAGGCCATCTTGGAAATCCCATTGAAAAAAAGTTATAAATGTTGTAAGAAACTTCATTTGTATCTCTTTTCTCACTGTTGGAAGGCAATAGGAAAACTTGTATGTGTTAATATACACTTCATTTAGAATATGGCAGAAAGTTGTCTCATCGGCAATGATACCACGTCTCCTTATTCTAAAATTTCACTATCCAACATTGTACTGATTAACGAGTTTACTGGATATTATTATTATAAAATATACAGGAACATCCTTCCCAAATGCTCAATGTACTACCTGTAGATAAAAAACAACCTGTAAGAGTTTCAAAGTAGGTATGTAAGGCAGAGGTAAAATGCTGGATAAATTAAAGAGAACTAAAATCCTTCACATGGTGATGTTTGTTGCATATCATGATCAACAATTTGAACTTTGAGCTGTTTATCATAAATAATACAATCAATTAATCTATTCAGCAATAGTAAGTTGATAACAGATGAATTTGCAAATGAATCACAACGGTACAGCAACAAAATTTTAGAACGGTCTGATATGTAGTTTCAGAAAAAAGTGCAACAATAATGTCATGGATCAGACAACCATAAATACATACAGATGTAAACTAGTTTATTCTGTTCATTTTTGAAAGTGTAATACAAACTAATGGACAGTTTTGACAGATTTGTTTGCATGATCATGGTTTTAATCATCTCATATGTTTGAGGTTCCAACCACAAATCTAAAGATGATTACAAGAACATGTGGTACACACAGTAATAAGTGTCTTGTCAATGTTTATTTGATGTACATGTATACCCAACACCTTTTTTTCAAGAAAAAAGTCAACTTTTTCCTCATAAACATTACTCAATCAAACTTCAATTCAGTTTTTCAAAATCTTTATTCAGATTGTCCACAGAATTATTTGATATAAAATCTATGTATATAAAACAAAACATAACAATTGTATAAATCTCTAAAATTGTGATATATAAAAACTATGGCAGGTGATATCACCTATTGTGTAGACGACTAGCAATTATAAGCACACCTAAACTTGTCCATAAATATAGTCCTGGTCCAAGCACATCCCAAAAACTTCTTCTTATCACTATGCTTGCAAAAAATAAAAAAATAGAAATAAGTTACAAGCTTAAATAAATGTAGTTTGCTGTTAAAATAAGTCCTGTATATATTATGTTAATTTATTCCAAACAGTAGTTTCACTAAATGCTGTACTAAATTATCATTCTGAAATAAGGCATTGTTTTTTTTAAATTTGTTTGCATCAATTGGCAATTTAATAGTTTCATATTAATAAACGTTTTTTATGTATAGATTAGACGGTTGGTTTTCATGTTTGAATGGTTTTACACTAGTCATTTTTTAGCTCTATATAACTTGCTGTTCAGTGTGAGCCAAGGCTCTGTGTTGAAGAACGCACTTTGACCTATAATGTTTTTTCTTTAACAAATTCTGACTTGGATGGAGTCTTGTCTCATTGGCACTCATACCACATCTTCTTGACATTTTAACTAACATCATCAGATTATTTTACTTGCATGTATTAACATATCCAAACATTTGTTATTTTATCTTTGTTTGGTGTACATTTTACTTAACAAGAACATGTTTTTTTAACAAAACAACTATATCCCTTTTAATGGCAAAAGTTAACACACATTTGATTTGGTATACATGTCAGTTCTCATATGAATATTCTAGTGATGTCAGCTAAAAGTAATTTATTGTAAATTCAGAAATGTATATTGTGTTCTTATTTAGGTGAAAATTGCAATCTAATAGGCATCACAAAATTAAATGTCACTTAAATTTAGTTATAATTTAGTGTATGCAGTTTTTACTAAAATCATAATAATTAGTTCTGCATTTGTGTACATTATTCAAAAACAAAAAAACTTCTGAATGTGGATCCACTTTTATAGTTAACTTACTATACTTCATAAAGTATTGCATGATCTTTTTTTTTATTCTTTTTTTCTTAAACCCAGAATATTGAAAAAACATCTTTATCACTAGGTTTCAAACAAGAATAATTGAAGGAAAAAAAAAACAAATGTATTATTTATTAAATTTCCAATTGTTTTTTTCAAATTATGAATTTCTAAATGTAAATCAATTTGTTAAAGTATTACCTGTATCTGGTTTAACGTCCCAGTGCATAGATCTTTCTACAGCCATTTTCCATCTAGCAAATCTTACATCACGATCTACAATGGTAAAATTAGAAGTTCATTATCAACCATATAGTCTGTTTGAAATTCAAGCTGTTTGTTTATAATTTATACCTTTATTGTTTATAACTATTTGTGTAGTATTATCCCAAGCTTGAATTACTAATAAAGAACAATGCAGACAAAATGAGTAACCCCCAGATATGTATGGTTTACCCTATCCATCAACCATTGTTATAAATGGAAGATCCACAATATAAGTCTGAGCTATTGATGTATTCACTACCTTAATATATAGATGTATTCACCACTTTGAGGTATGAATGTACTCACGACCTTCATATATAGATATACTTACCACTTTGAGATATGGACGGAGTAAATAAGTCTGTTGTAATTGCTGCTGAGTTATTTATATCCCAGACACCAATGGCTGACCCAGCGGCCATAGCTGCTCCTAATGCTGTTGTTTCTGGCATTGATGGCCTAACTGAAAGAATAGATGATATGGTAAACCATATCTATTGACTAGTTTGATATGTCTATAATCAGATTTGGCTCTATATGTTCACAGAAATAGATAGTTGTAAAAGGTTATGGATGAAATGAAAGTGAAAGCAAATTTTTACTCAATAATCAGATATAGATAGGCTTTGGCATTTCAAAAATGAAACTAGAGGCTCTAAAGAGCCTGTGTCGCTCACCTTGGTCTATGTGAATATTAAACAATGGACACAGATGGATTCATGACAAAATTGTGTTTTGGTGATGGTGATGTGTTTGTAGATCTTACTTTACTAAACATTCTTGCTGCTTACAATTATTTCTATCTATAACAGTACTTTCTGTGGAAAATGTAATGGAAAATCTTCAAATTTTAAGAAAATTGTTAAAAATTGACTATGAAGGGCAATAACTCCTTAGGGGGTCAATTGACTATTTTGGTCATACTGACTTATATTTAGTTCTTACTTTGCTGTACATTATTGCTGTTTACAGTTTATCTCTATCTATAATAATATTCAAGATAATAACATAAAAACAGCAAAATTTCCTCAAAATTACCAATTCAGGGGCAGCAACCTAACAACCGATTATCCGATTCATCTGAAAATTCCAGGGCAGATAGATCGTGACCTGATCAACAATTTTACTTCCTGTCAGATTTGCTCTTTATGCTTTTGTTTTTGAGTTATAAGCCAAAAACTGCATTTTACCCCGAGGTTCTATTTTTAGCCATGGTGGCCATCTTGGATTGTTGGCCAAGTTACCGGACACATATTTTTAACTAGATACCCCAATAATGATTATGGCTAAGTTTGGTTAAATTTGGCCCAGTAGTTTCAGAGGAGAAGATTTTTCTAAAAGATTACTAAGATTTACGAAAAATGGTTAAAAATTGACTATAAAGGGCAATAACTCCTAAAGTGGTCAACTGACCATTTTGGTCATGTTGACTTATTTGTAGATCTTACTTTGCTGAACATTATTGCTGTTTACAGTTTATCTCTATCTATAATAATATTCAAGATAATAACCAAAAACAGCAAAATTTCCTTAAAATTACCATTTCAGGGGCAGCAACCCAACAACGAAATGTCCGATTCATCTGAAAATTTCAGGGCAGATAGATCTTGACCTGATGAACAATATTACCCCGTCAGATTTGCTCTAAATGCTTTGGTTTTTGAGTTATAAGCCAAAAACTGCATTTTACCCCTATGTTCTATTTTTAGCCATGGCCGCCATCTTGGTTGGTTGGCCGGGTCAACGGACACATTTTTTAAACTAGATACCCCAATAATGATTGTGGCCAGGTTTGGTTTAATTTGGCCCAGTAGTTTCAGAGGAGAAGATTTTTGTAAAAGTTAACGACGCCAGACGCCGGACGCAAAGTGATGAGAAAAGCTCACTTGGCCCTTCGGGCCAGGTGAGCTAAAAATGAATATGTAAAACTTGGATCATTCCTTATCAAACAACATCAAGTAAACTAGACAATCACAAAATTAAAAGTGAATTAGAAACGGTAAAATATCTATAAAAATTAATTGATTCACAGTAATTTGAATATACCTTCTTGCAATACAAGAAACCTAATACAAGGCTAATAAGACAAGATCAATAGGTTATACCTACCAACACCAATGCCCATTAAATCTGCTTGTAGCTGCATCAGAAGATTGTTAATTGTCATTCCACCATCAACTTGTAACGACTCTAAAGGGATTTTACTGTCTTTTACCATTGCTTCCAGCAACTGCAATATTAAACATAATACACTAAATAATGAGACGTTGATATGAATCTCTTCTGCTGTTTTACTTATTCAATTTGGAATTACAATTTGTGGTTTGATTAAAAACATCCTCCATGACAATAAATTTTAAATTAGGGGTTTATCATCATAAGTGTTTTAATTTTTTACCTATATACTTTTGCTAATCACCAACAAAAATTTCATTTCTTAAGAATCAAAACATAAAAAGTCAATTTTTGATATAATGGGTGTGCATTCCAACTCTTTGTGCATTTTTTTTTTATCATTTTAAATTGCCAAATGCATCAAGTCTGATTAATTATTACATATACGGATTGCCATAATTTATACTTAACAAAATAATAGATTACAATAATTGAACTATTGAATATCACTTAATTTTGACCTATCGTTACCTCTCTTGTCTGAAAACAAACAGCTTCTAAAGCTGCTCTAGCAATGTGTTCTTTGGAAGTAAACTGTGTAAGGCCACATATAATTCTGAAATATAAAACAAGATCAAATTACTTTCAAATTGACTGTTGATTAGCTTATCTTCAATGGAAGGTGCATAATATATTTATTTATCCTATACTTACCACTTAATAACATATATTTTTTACTGTATGATAATAGCATTAAAATTACGTAAATTCCATATTTTTTCGAATTGGTGCTTAGCAGGCTGATATGAAAAGTAACGTAACATTATCGCAAGGCATTCTGGTGATACTCAGTAAATCCTGGAGAATACGCCTCAATGGTACCCCTTTTAAAATTTATCAAACTGCTGTTTTTCTACTCTGTTGAGGCATATGATAGAAAGATTTCATTACTTATGTAAGTTACATTCACCTCCATGAACATTTCACTCTTTGAACTTCTATTTGAGAACCACGTAAAAGGATCAATATATTAATCTTTTATTTTTCTCCATTGTTGAAGCATATGATAAAAAGATCATAACATGTCATTTTTCATATCGCATGTATTATCAGCCCTGGTCAATATAAGCCAGCCATGCGGCTCTTGGGCTGATATTGAACCTAGGGCTGTTAATACATGGGATATGAAAAATGCCATGTAATAATCTGATATTATCACAATATTGTATAGTTTTGAAATGATATTTTCCTTAATTGAGAACATATTGCACTTTTGTGGTTTTGAATAGTCTGCATACAAGCTTATAATTTTTTATTTCCTTTGCTGAACATTTAAATTCATACTTAATATATAACCAACTAAAGTCGAGGAAATTTGGTACCCTACACCTAACAATGAATCCATAGTAATTAAATTCCATATCTAAGATGCTGACGTTCCATAGTTACAAAATACTTACCCTCTGGCATCATCCTGCCAGTAAGGACAAAACAATCCAGAGAATGCTGGTACAAAATAACACCCATGTGTACTATCTACTTTCTGTGCTAATGTTTCTGTTAAAAGTATATGTAAATTGTTATTTAATCTATTGCTCATCATAAGAAATCAATAAGAGGAGAGATAAACTTTCAAACAAGTATCTACTGCCTGTTTGTATTACTTCACGTAAAGTTAAATGTTTTAATGTTCATGTCACGAAATACAAACAGGCAGTAGATACTTTTTTATATTAAATATTAATTAATTTTCTTTCAATGTACACATATCTAAAATTTTGTAAGGGTTCTGCGGAACCCAGTGTCTCAGCTACTTTTGCTGATAATCACAGGCTCAACAAAAATGAGGAAAATAAATCAATAAAAATATTCCTCTCGATACTATCTTTTTATGTAAGAAGCTTCTGCCCAAATTTGGTAAAAATTCAGGATAATAATTTATAAATCTAATAAATGTTTTAAAAACTTTAACTGCAGACTGTATGTAATGTTAACTGGAAGAAAAACTAAGTCCATTTATAAGTAAAATATGGATAAACAGGTACAAAATTTAACAAAATTTCCTTCTAGATACTAGCTTTTGATCATAAACATGCTTCTGTCCAAGTTTAGTACAAATCCAGGAATATTTAAGAAAGTTATTGAAATTTAAAAACTTTAGCCACAGAGTGAATGCACTGTTTTCTTGCAGAAAAACAAAGTCCATTTAGTAAAATACAGAAAAAAATAGATTTTTTTACAAAATTTACTTCTGGATACTATCTTATGATCATAAACAAGCTTCTGTCCAAGTTTGGTACAAATTTAGAATAGTTTCAAAAAGTTATTAAAATTTTTAAAACTTTAACCACAGAATGAACGTAATGTTTCCTGGCAGATAAACTAAGTCCATTTACAAGTAAAATACAAAAACAAGAATTTTATTTTTACAAAGTTTACCTCTGGATACTACATCTTCTGATCATAAACAATCTTCTGTTAAAGTTTGGTAGAAATCCAGGGTGGTTTAAGAAAGGTATTAAAATTTCAAAAACTTTAACCACAGAGTGAATATTTGTGGCCGCTGCTGCCGGAGTGTAGGATCGCTATGTCTCGCTTTTTATCTCTATGTCTCTCTTTTTCGACTGAAGTTGAAGGCTCAACAATAAATCAATACTAAAACAAACTACTTATCTAGAGTTGGGAGGACATTTGTGTACTTCATCTGACCATACTAAAACAAACTACTTATCTAGAGTTGGGATGACATTTTTGTACTTCAGCTGACCATACTTAACGCATGAAACAGCAAGCTTATAATATAAGCTATAAATCACCCAGTTTTAAAAAATGTTGTGAATAAATTTTAGACACTACCTTATCATTTGTTTCATTTCATGAACATAAACTCAAAAACAGAAAATATCTTGTGATGGCCTTTTATATTGGTGGATGAATCAAAAGTGCATACAACTAAAATGTATGATTAAGTGGAACAGCTCTTACCTACTTCTGAAGCAGTTTTGATGATGCCAAGATTGTCTCTTAACCATTTGATACTAGCACCAGTAATAGCTATGGCTCCCTAAAAATGAACATAACAAATAAGTTAACCCCTCCTTCAAATGGTGGTTATAAAATTCAATTTAAAATGTATCTGACCCATTAAAAAATACTAAATCTATTAGCCCTTTCAACACTACACAAAAAAATAGAAAAAATGGCTGCTGCATTTTTTTGTGTTCATTCATTAGAACAGTATATTCCTTTTCAGACTGCTGTATCTTTTTTTTATTATAAGAGATACAGAGAAAGTAATTCATGAAAAATGCTCAGCACAGCATGAACTGTAATGTTAGGCAGTTATTTCAGTAAATTTTTTATCAGGTTACCTGCATTTTCAGGTAATTAACAGGTAAAAGGTGTAATTTATTACATTTGTGCTGAAATTTGAATAAAAACTACTTATAGTCTTCATTTATTTTGTTGTTTTATCTGCCATATAATATAGAAGACACCAGTTGCTCAATTCCGTAGCGTATTGCACCATACACAACCTATTATGTAATGTGGCACAAATAAGTGGCTCCAACCTCAAAATTTCAGTCAACCTCTGTTTCCCCCCTTTTTCTACGTCTCAAAATGATCGATCAAATCATATTTCTCATACCAATCAAATGTAATAAACACATTGAGATAACAAGAAATCTTTTAACTCTTGTTGTCAGTTTGCCATAAAAATGTTGAAATATTTCCATATTTACAGCTTCATTTGCATTTGTCAAAATATTTGTTTTTATTTTCCTTCTGCTGCATGATTTTACTATAGAAATTGTCAGGATGATTGTTGTAAGACCTTGTATATCCTCAATTCATACAAGGAAAAATTAGAGAGGACCCGAATGAAAACCAAATGGTTTAAAGGGGCACTAGCTGTCAAATTCATGTTCACCGATTCTAATCAAATTCTCATATTTGATTTATAACAATGTAAAACATTTATCCAAACTATTAAAAGTCTAAATAAAACAATAAACAAGACACAGGCATGAAAATATGTTGCTTTGTTTCGTGTGTATTTGAGTCTAGACGCCATCTAATTATTTATCGAGTTGACCTCTATAGTCATTCGATGACCATATAAGCGATGTAAACATAAATATAAATATAAATAGATTAAGCAACCATGTGCTGTTGAATTATTCTAGGTCTATTTAATTTTATATTACAGATAAAAAAATAAATGTTTATCATCGTTTTTACCTGTATTAGAAAGTTTATTTGTGGATCGAATCAGTCAATCAAATGATTTACCTTTATTTCACTTTCAATGTTGACATTATCTTCCTTTAAATAACTTTACACATACAATTCACGTATTATCCATCACAAGATAAGAGGTTAAATTAAAGTTCACATAAATACGGATTCAATGAGGTCGAATTATTCACTTGCAAGTGAATAAGTCATAATTAATATTTTGTCATAATGAAAAATTAATTGTATGCCGTGTATAGCAGTGGTGGACGGCATACGTCATCGAGGCATATGTCCTGTTTAGCGTTGAAAGGGTGAAGGAATTTGTCTTATTAATTTGATGTGTATAATATAAATAAAGATACCTCTAATGCATAAACAGCTGGTTTCCCTTTTCCAAACTGGTACCCTACTGTTGTAAGAAGTCCTTGCTCTGATTGTACAACCTACAAAAAATATCTTCATTCAAAATGTATTTGTTATGTATTATTAAGAAATATTTAAGATCTTTTTCCCATCCTCTATCACTTTTAGGGATTGCAAAAGTGTTTCCCAAAAATAAATTGTTCAGTGAAAACAATTCTTAATATACACTTTCATTATGTCCGATATATTTCTGGTTTAATATCATACAGACATTATAGTGCTGTTATACCACTTTTTCCAGTTAGGGAAGGAATTAGCTCTCACAACCATGATTAACCCTGCTTCATTCTTTATTTGCCTTTCCTAAGTTAGTATCCTGTAATCCAGAGGTTGTTGTTGGTTGCTGTCTGTTATATTTGGGTTTTTACGTTTATTAATTTGTTATAAATCAGTCTGTTTGATTTTTTGTTTAAATTGTTTCCCATTTTTTCATCTTATGACCTTTTGTAGCAGACTATATTGTATGGATTTTGCTCTTTGTTGAAGGTGGTAGAAAATCTATAGCTTATCAAATTCCCCTCATTTGAACTTTGTTAGATAGATGTCTAATTGGCAATCATACCATATCTCTTTATTTCAAATGATTGGGGGAAAGATAGATATTGGATGGTACCTATATTATCTATTTCTGATAGATATTTTTCATGCAAAAACATCAAAACTAAAAGAGTTATGAATCTTTCCTTGTTATAAACTAGATCCCCTTACCTCAGTACCTGTGTTCATCAGCATAAAACATCCAGTCCCATATCTATAAAGAAATCAAATATGGCTGTTACATCTAACAATTCATTATTCTGTCTGAAAAAAAAGAGTTCAATACAATTGGTTGTGGGTTTGAATTGAATTAATTAATCTGACTTGTTGTGTTCACAGGATAATTTTTATCAAGGAATCAACTTGGCAATAATAAAATATAAGATTTCATCTTTCGTTCTTGTATTCTTTAGTGGTGAAATATTTTATTAAGTCATGTTTTATTAATAATTGATAAACTAAATAAATCAAATAATCTTTCTATTTTTCCAGCATAATTAAATTATTAATGGATACAGATTTTCTCTTTTGCTTTTGACTTACGTGTTTTTAGCTTGGCCAGGTTTAAAACACAGCTGTCCCACTAGGGCAGCTTGCTGGTCCCCTAATATCTACAAGAAAAATAAATTACCAGTAATAATGAGATTATCTAAGCCAGAGTATGTCTTATGAGCTTGAATATCTAATCTGGATGTTCTCATGATTAATATTGCTTCTCTGCCATCAAGTACCACTGACTACCAGAATTATATTTGTGTGCTTATCTTCCCTGAGAATATAATAAAATTTAGTAAAATATGTATATATATGATATTGTGGATTAAATATGCAAATGTCTACAAAGATTCCAAAGACCTAAGATTTTTTAAAACAGAGACAAGTTAATTGTCAGAAATAGTCAAAAGCAAATTTTGAAACTAGTCTTCAGATAGACCGTTCTCATTTTCCATCTTTTATCTAGTGTGGTGTATGCTCTCCCTATTTTTTCTATTGTTTCTGTTTGCTTTACAAATAATATTTTAGTAAACTAAAACTACTGTCAACGATTATCATAGTATACTTCTAGAGTGTACCCTTTTTTGTCCATTTCAACTATTCATTTTTTCAAATATTTTTTTCACTGCTCAGACATATGTGAATATTTCCTAGTTAACGTTGAAGACCCATTGGTTGACTTTTCAGCTGTTGTCTGCTCTTTGGTCGATTGTTATCTCTTTGACATAATCCCCATTTCCATTCTCAATTTTATATATAAACTTCAAATTGATTTTTTTTAAATCCTTGTATACTAAGACCAACTTGCTTAAAAGTTACCTACATTAGAAGTCAAAAACGTCAAATATTAACACTTGGAAATCTATCATTTGCAGTCTATTAGATGACATAATTTTTATGACTCTTTTGCTAAGTTGATATTAATTCTAATTTTCATTATGGTACCATTTAATACATTTACACCTCTTTTTATCTTGTAATTAAAAAAACTCTGAAAATTGCTAAAATCATTTTTAACAAATTTTCTGTAAAATTATGAAGTTTATCGGAGTAAATATATCTATCTGTACTTGTTACCATAAAAATATAACATACCCCTGATATCGGTAGCCCTTTAAGTACACTGAGTTCCATCTTCCCATATATTTCTGAAGAACTTCTAATTTCTGGTAATACATCCTTTGGTATGTCAAAAAATCTTTAAATGAAACATTTTTTCAATTAAACATTATTAATATACAAAATATTGCATAAATAATATTGTTTTTATTATGAGGCTAATCTCAACCTTAATAATATGGAGATAATAATTTGCATAAACGTAACACATTTTTTATTCTTTTTCTTATTGTTTTGAACCATGGACTACTATTGAGTAAAAAAAATGCTAATTTCAGTGTTTATAATGTATAAAAATAAAATTGAGAAAGGAAATGGGGAATGTGTCAAAGCGACAACAACCCAACCATAGAGCAGACAACAGCCGAAGGCCACCAATGGGTCTTCAATGTAGCAAGAAACTCCCACACCCGTAGGTGTCCTTCAGCTGGCCCCTTAAAAAATATGTATACTAGTACAGTGATAATGGACGTCATACTAAACTCTGAATTTTACACAAGAAACTAAAATTAAAAATCATACAAGACTAACAAAGGCCAGAGGCTCCTGACTTGGGACAGGCGCAAAATTGCGGCTGGATTAAACATGTTTATGAGATCTCAACACTCCCCCTATACCTCTAGCCAATGTAGAAAAGTAAACCCATAACAATAGGCACATTAAAATTCAGGTCAAGAGAAGTCCGAGTCTGATGTCAGAAGATGTAACAAAAGAAAATAAATAAAATGACAATAATACATAAATAACAACAGACTACTAGCAGTTAACTGACATGCCAGCTCCAGACCTCAATTAAACTGATTGAAAGATTATGTCTACATCATATGAATATCAGGGGCAATCCCTTCCGATAGGGGTTTAGTATCATACTATCATAAAATATATGAGAAGAACATAACCCATGTCATGCCAACAACTGTTTTTTAAATAAATGTGTTTAGTTCCGATGCAAAGACCCTATAAGTGAATCAATATTAAAGCCAAAATATGCAATATTTAATGACTTGACAACAGTATCGTAACTATATCCCTTCTTAATAGTCTGTTTAAAGGTTTTGAAAGCTTTTGAGGTGAATACTGGCATTTTTGTGCTTTGTAAAGAATATTCCCATAAAAGATTGGATGTGAAATACCTGAACGTATAAGATGTCTGCATGTTGAGTTATATTTACGAATTATTTCCTTATACTGATGATAAAATTTAGTAAATGTTTTGACTAGTTTGTGATATCGAAAACCCTGGTGTAATAATTTTTCAATAATACATACATTTCTCTCGCTAAAATCGAATATGTTGTTACATACACAAGTGAATCGTACAAGTTGAGATATATAAACACCATAAGATTGTGACTAGGGAATGTCACCATCTTAAAATGGATAATTAATGATAGGAAATGAAAAATCATCTCTTTTATCATAAATTTTTGTATTAAGCTTCCCTTTAATAATATAGATATCAAGATCCAGGAAAGGGCAGTGGTCATTGTTAGTATTAGCTTTATTTAAAGTAAGTTCAACAGGATAAATTTCTTTAGTATACATACTGAAGTCATCATTATTGAGAGCCAATATATCATATATATGTCTTCCTTTGGTAGCTGTATACATGGCAAGGGTGATCCATGCACCATATTGTTATGATATTTGATTTATAATGCCTGGACAAGCAGTTTTAAGAAAAATGTTAATATTTCTTTTATCCCAATTTCTATAACAGCTGGTCACCAAATCATTGCTTACAAGTCATGTTGAGTCTAAATTTTTTTCGTAGATCAGGGCAGTCTTAAAAGCACAAACAATAATCATATATCATAAATATAATACAACTGATCTTTATGAAACAATCTTTTTACGCCCACTTACTGACAGAGATAATCATCCCACTGTAGATTATGAATATTCATTAACATTGTGCGACTAGCATTGGTAACATCAGTTATGTGTTTCCCTCCATTTATACCACCAGTGAAATTCTGAAATGATAGGGTTTATAAATAGTATGTAGAAGTATAACATTAATTATAACTAAGAATCTAAGAAATAAATAAGACACCAAATTTAAGATGAATAATTGAGCCTGAAATATAGGTTGTAGTGACTTTTCCATCAAAACATTTACATGTAAAGACATTAGCTCCTATTTCTTAAACTGGTGAGTACTGAAGGGTAAAAAAAAATGCATTCATTTTACAGAGGATTTTGCAATGAATTGGAGATATATTCCTTTTGAAT
Organism: Mytilus edulis; assembly: GCF_963676685.1. Lineage (NCBI taxonomy): Eukaryota > Metazoa > Mollusca > Bivalvia > Mytilida > Mytilidae > Mytilus > Mytilus edulis. Next base: position 82,069,009 of record NC_092348.1, read on the forward strand.
AATTTGAACTAATGCAACTACAATTATGGCCAAAGAAAGATAAGTCATATTTTAAATATTACTTTAAAATGAACATATAGATTCATGTACTATGCTCAGCTTATATAATGTTCTTGACAAGTAAGTAAAGTTCATTCACATCACTTTGTAACTTGAATATCTGAGCATTTATTACACTGATAATTTATTTTCAAACAAACAAAGGTAGGATGTATAGAATGTTATTATTAATGCACTTGTGGTTTTTTTTTAATCTTAATAAGGGCCAGAAACTATCACACCAGTCCCTGTAGGATTTTGATTACATGAATATATTCTTTACCAAAATTTAAATACATGTACCTACACACCTGGTTTGCATAAATCAATTCTCTTGAGTTGTCATAAGTACTAAAATCAGTTTCCAATCAAAAATTTATAAACAGTTAGCTAAAGTTTGATAGTTTTTTCTATATAGGTTACTCTCTATGACTAATGGTATATATCTTAATACATACCCACAATAACCAAGAATCAACGGTTCCAAACAGACATCGGCCATCTTTGACAGCTTTTCTCACTTCTTCACTAGTGTCCAATAGCCATCTCAGTTTTACAGCACTGAAATAGGTTGTAATAGGCAAACCACAGTATTTCTGAAATTATCAGAATTAGTTTAATCTTGAGTATAAACACATATCATGGATTTATGCTTCATAGTACTAAAATTGATGTCGATTTGGTCTTCAAACATTTAATGTCATTTAATTAATGAATATAAAAAGTCAGGCAAATACAAATGTTATTAAATACATATACACATTATTGAGAAATAAGAAGAGTTGCAAATGTAAATTAAGGATTTAATGGCAGCAAATGAAGTTTTACAGATGATGTATTAAGAGAAGTGTGTTTTTAAGTTGTTTATTCTTTTAATTTTGTGACATGCTTATGCTGTTACCAACTTCTGACAGATCTGGAAAATGCTCACACGTAACACGTCACAATCATTGACCATATGTACAGTCATTCTGTTTCATAGTTTTGGACAAATAAAACATTTATTTAAGAACTGACAGTTAGGCAATTGTAATGTAGAACCAGAAGGCAAATGTTATAGTCAGGGCATCAACATGAGAATTTCTGCAAATGTGCACAATGAATTTAAACTAAACATCTTGATGATACGAAATAATGTTAAATTAAAAGATAGTCCAATTTCATGTATTCAAGCTCTTTAAAAATTTCTGAAAGACAATGTTACAACCCATGCATAATAATTTATAAAACATATCTCAGCCTTCCTTAGACTTTATATACTGGTTTATAAGATTAAATATTTACCCTCAAAGAATCTTTACTTTTCTGTGGTGTTTTTGCTATTAACTTCGCTACTGTGGAAGATGTCCTTACATCCAACCAGACTGAAATAACAGACTAGAAATAGGTTTAAGGAAATTATTCTAAATCAAATGCTTTGCTGTTTGTAAATTGCCTGCCATATAATTTCTTGAATCATATATTGTTGTTTTTTCTTCTACTATAAATTGTGGTCAGCCATTTAAAGGACAAAAATGTCAACATTGAAAGTGAAACAAAGGTGATTTGATCATAAATCATTCTCAGCAAATGAAGTTTGTAAATACTTTGTGATATTGATTGATGATTGCTTTACATCGCATCAGCACAAAAAGGCTATATATATCGCAACAATACCTTGTGAGAATAATGCAATGTATGGTACATATATATATTAATTTGTCACCAAAACATCTGAAGGCGGTTTATATTCCACCCAAAATATATCTAAAATCACAATAACATTTTATTGTATAAGTAATACCAGTACTAGTAATATCTTTCATGTAGAACCCTATCTAATTAGTAACTAAGTATGTATTTTTTCTTAAAACTTTACAATTGAATCAATATTAATGCCACAGCTCTAACACATACGTATAGCATTGTATAATGGTTTCCCTGTTTTTCTGTCCCATGCCACAATGGTCTCTCTTTGGTTAGTTATGCCAATAGCTATAAAGATAAACAATATATAACATTAGAGCTTACACTAGAGCAAAGAAAGATATTTTGAAACTCCCAAAAGTTATTTGAGTCAACTCTATTTACTTTTGTTTCTTTAACAATAATAAAATAAACACAATGAAAAGAAACTTAAACAAGAATATGTCCACAGGATACAGATGCCCCACTCACACTATCATTTTCTATGTTCAGTGGACCGTTAAATTGGGGTCAAAACTATAATTTGGCTTTCAAATTTGAAAGATCATATCATAGGGAACAAGTTGATCGGACTTCATCTTCATAAAAAATTACCTTGATCAAAAACCTTAGCCTAAAGCAGGACAGTCACAGACAGACTGACGGCAGACAAATGGACTCACAGACTGAAAAAATATTACCACTAGGTGGGGCATAAAAATACAAATCATTTATATCCTTTAACCTATAAACCATAAAGATTCTTAATTAACAATTGTAAAGGAACTTAAACTGTATTTGTGTATACATTATGAATTAATAAATCATTCTTAATCTATTGTCAACTTTACGATATCAATGTGCCTAATTATAAAAATATCACCTTTATTTACTTTTAAATTGATTGCTTTGTTAAATCTTATGTAGATTACCTTTTATACACAGGATACAGATGCCCCACTCACACTATCATTTTCTATGTTCAGTGGACCGTTAAATTGGGGTCAAAACTATAATTTGGCATTCAAATTTGAAAGATCATATCATAGGGAACAAGTTGATCGGACTTCATCTTCATAAAAAATTACCATGATCAAAAACCTTAGCCTAAAGCAGGACAGTCACAGACGGACTGACGGCAGACAAATGGACTCACAGACTGAAAAAATATTACCACTAGGTGGGGCATAAAAATACAAATAATTTATATCCTTTAACCTATAAACAATGGCTTTAATGCAATGCTTAGCCATTAAATGTCTGACAGCCTAAGTTTATCAATTTGATCTAAGCAATCAGCAACAGTTAAAATTAAACGTCAATTGCTTCCTTATATTCTTTGTAGAAAGACAACATCTAATGTACCGATATCTAAACATTGTGTTATTTTGAGACCACATAATATCAATGTTGTTAAACCACAGAAAGAGCTAAATGTTCAATGACATAATTTAAACATATTGACCTAGAAACTTGAAATTTGTCCATGTACAATCCAAACAATCATTATAATTTATCAAAAAAGGAGAAGGTATATGTAATCAGAAATAAAAAAAAAAATAATAGTACACATAAAATATAAATGCAACCATAAAGATTCTTAATTAACAATTGTAAAGGAACTTAAACTGTATTTGTGTATACATTATGAATTAATAAATCATTCTTAATCTATTGTCAACTTTACGATATCAATGTGCCTAATTCTAAAAATATCACCTTTATTTACTTTTAAATTGATTGCTTTGTTAAATCTTATGTAGATTACCTTTTATACATGCTGGGTCTTTATCAAAAGCTTTCAGATTTTCTACAGCTTTATCAATACATACAATAACAGAATTCAGTATATCCATAGGGTCTTGTTCCGCCCATCTAAAAAATATACACTATGTTATAAATAATGACTTTTCCTTTCAAGCAAAGTAAAATTGTACAACACAATGTATAGTCTAAAATCTTACCCTCAATTTTGCCTTTCAGAGAGGTTACATAAAGAGATCATATTTACTTTTAATTATGCTATTTATACATTTTTTGTAGTTCTTGTATCATTGAACTCTTCATGTCAAAATCCAATATCTTGCGTAACGTTTATGCAAATTTCAACTAGTTGATAGAAAATAGATTAAAAATTTCCTGAAGTATTCAGTTTAATGTTGCAAACATTAAATCTCGAAGAAAGCATTCTTTACTTATATGCTTCATTTAAAGATTTTATTAATGAAAAGGGTCAATATTGACAATAACACGAATTGAGGTACAACTATATAACACCACGTATCAATAATGAGTAGGAATTTGATGTATCCTGCTAATAAACATAAGAAAAATGTAAAAAAAAAAGTTTCTATTTTACCCCTCTTTTGGACAAATCTGTTTCATTTCTGTCTGGTGATATGTAATTAGCTCTCCTGTTGTACTTGAAAATATCTGAAAAAAACATTGTAATTCAAGGATCCTGAACTAGGGCACAGATCTCAAAGTAGTTATCAAACTGATATTTACTAATAATAATGCAACTATAAAGACAATATCATTTATATATCACAAGTACATTGTAGTTCTTATCAAAATTGTCTATTTTGTGATTGTTTTCTTCAAACTTGCATCTTAATGTAATATATCCAGAGACAGATTTAGATGGGTTTTCAGGAGGCATGCGCCCCCCTTTTCTGGAAAAAAAAATTGGTTGAGTATATAGGGAATCACTGAAGCATGACAGGAGCAGGCCTCCTCCTAGGCAGTCAATGGGCCCCCACTTATGGAAATTTCTGGATCCGCCACTGATATCATAACCAATGTGTTTATGGTACCCTTGTAGTATGTGTATTTGAATGATATCCTTTTAAAGATTAATTGAGAAGATTTTGTTTCTGGATTTATTTTTCATTGTTGATTGTTCACTGTTCATGAATAAAGTTTTATGGTTTAATCTTTCTTTTGAGTATAAAAAAATAAAGGGCTGCGCTTTAGCGCATGATACGCCCGTTGCTCTATTAACTTGTCTTTTATGCTTTAAATGTATTGTCCCAAAATTTGAAAATCCCCCCTTTTTTAAGCATAAAAATTCATAACACGGAAATGTAAAATCTGAAATTTATAAAAGTTGAAAGGGAGCTTACATCAATAGATATAAACAATTCACCAAAGTTTCATGGACATTGGTGAAAGCCTTTTTGAGTTATTGTCCGAAGTGTTAAAAATCCCCCTTTTTTTATGAATAAAGCCCCATAAATCCAAAACTTAAAATCTGAAATTAATAAAAATTGAAAGGGAGCTTACATTAATAGATATAAACAATTCACCGAAGTTTCATGGACATTGGTGAAAGCCTTTTTGAGTTATTGTCTGAAGTGTTAAAAATCCCCCTTTTTTTATGAATAAAGCCCCATAAATCCAAAACTTAAAATCTGAAATTAAAAAAAAATGAAAGGGAGCTTACATCAATAGATATAAACAATTCACCAAAGTTTCATGGACATTGGTGAAAGCCTTTTTGAGTTATTGTCCGAAGTGTTGAAAATCCCCCCTTTTTTATGAATAAAGCCCCATAAATCCAAAACTTAAAATCTGAAATTAAAAAAAAAACGAAAGGGAGCTTACGTCAATAGATATAAACAATTCACCAAAGTTTCATGGACATTGGTGAAAGCCTTTTTGAGTTATTGTCCGAAGTGTTGAAAATCCCCCCTTTTTTATGAATAAAGCCCCATAAATCCAAAACTTAAAATCTGAAATTAAAAAAAAACGAAAGGGAGCTTACATCAATAGATATAAACAATTCACCAAAGTTTCTTGGAAATTGGTGAAAGTGTTTTTGAGTTATTGTCCGAAGTGTGGACGACGGACGGACGGACGGACAGACGGACGGACAACGGTATACCATAATACGTCCCGTCCCGGGCGTATAAAAACTAAATCATAGTGACGATAGTGTTTTATTTCTTTCTCCAACTTTTTTCATTTATACTTAATGTCATAATAGTCATTGGCCTTGACACATAAGAAAGAATATGCTACATTTTAATGATAACATATAAATGGTAAACATTTTAGTTCACCAGATGTGCATTTCAATAATGATGCTTGAGGCCAAAATGTTTTATAATCCAAAACCAAAAACAAATACATGTATTGACAAAGTGATCAAACCGAAAAAGACCTAAAACAACATAATGTATAGATTAGTAAACAGCTGCGCCTTGAGCGCATGATAAGCCCATCTTGTTTTCAAAGAATAAAGTTCAATAACTTTTCAATGTCATATCATAAATTTATGAAAACCTAAAGGGAGGTTGTCTTAATAGATATAAATCTACACCAAAATTTTATTAAAACTGCTCAAATTTTTTTAATTGTTGTCCAAAAACTGGAAAATCATCCCTTTTTACAATATTTTATGAATAAAATTCCATTGCCTTTAGGAAGTACACCACTAATTCATGGTCCCATTACTTTCTATGTTAAATTCCTCCATTTCAACCAGGCACACCTCTTTCATTTTAAGTTCAAATAAAGTGGCAATCATTGCACGTCAAAGCAACACTTTATGGCGTCTTCTACTGAAAAAATCAACATACCTTACATGGCATATAAGAAAGAACTGGTTCCCAGAACTTCGGATGTACCAAAACAGGTACTTCAGATCTGACAAACAGACCAAATGTACCCTCTTTTCAAAATTTGCTGCAGTTTTTTAAATATTTAAAATTAAAAGTCCAAAAGTGTTCTACAATGATCACCAGTCCTTCAGCTTTCATTTGATGTCAAAACTACCTAAATATCCTACATATTTTGAAAGTTACACTCATGCGTAGGAACTATTTTGCGTTAAATATGTACTACTTTCTGGTATGTGCTTTCTGGCCGGGCCCGAATTAGTGGTGTTACACCTTTAGTTACCTTTAATCCAAGCATCTTTTGCATGTGGCATAATCATGATAATTATATATAAACAAAAGCAACTTCTAACAGTTAATATCCTATCACCTGTTAACTGCTAAATCAAGCTATCACTTAATACTTAACATTATGAACAAAATCAACCTGAACTGTCTGTATAATGTCAGTTACACAGGAAAGTGATTGTAAAACATGCCTTTGATAATTCTCTGTTTTTTTTACCAAAATAGTGAAGTTTTACATGTAAACATACATGTAGTGTACATGTACATGTAATTAGTCAGAATTTTTTCATTCTTTACATTTTAATACACATGATACAGCATTTTGATATTTTCAATGGAAGAACAGAAGGACCCCCAAACAAACATGACAAAGCAGGACAAAAAGTACAGAATCAGAGCTTTGCATGATGGAGATGGAGATATGTTCATTAATTTTATAATTGATATTTTTTTTTTATCTTAAACTAAACATGCTAAATGGGTTAAGGTGTCTTTAAAAATAAATAATTGTTTTATGATTTCATACATGTATTATCCTATTTGAATATCAAATTGTCAACAGGTACAAAAATGTATGTATACTATATAGCCCTTTTAAACCCTGTCATATTATGTACATTTGTATGATTGTATGATTGAGCCTGTTCCAAGTGAGGAGCCTGTAGTTCAGTGGTTTTCCATTGTTCTGGTATACATGTGTATATCAGGCTGGCCCTCTCATCCATACAACATTTTAAAGGGAAATAACTCAAAAAAGGTAAAATTGATGCAACCTTAATTCAAACTTCATCTGTGTATTGTGGTAATAAACATTGTGTATAAGATTCATAAGTCATAACATTTAATTTAGTTGAGGCAAACTAAAGTTAGTGAACGGAAAAAAAAAAAATCAGCATTCTTTCCATTTGTTAAGGGGCATAACTATAGAATGGTAAAAGTTACGCCACCAAAACTCATACCTGATGTGTTTTGAGGTAATTCAAACTTGATCTTTGTTTTGAGGTAATAAGCATATGTTTTGTAACATTTGGCTGAGGCCGGCATTCGCAAGTTAGTGAACAGAAACGAAAAATTCAGCAATTATTTCATTCCTAAACATTTTTTTTCTAAAGAGCACAACTCTAGAATGGTAAAAGCAACGTCATGAAAATTTAACTTGATCTGTGTTTTGTGCTTATAAGCATTGCGTATACATTTTTTGTAAGTTTGATAACATGTGGTTGAGTCAGACTAAAGACAGTTTACTAGGGTCTCACTAATTAGCGACAAGAAGCGTCAAGAAGCGACAAGAAGTGACAAGAAGCGTCAAGAAGCGACAAGAAGAATAATTTTAGCGACAAGAAGCTATTTAGCGACAAGAAAACATATATAATAAATTGATAATTTTTATTATCATATTGATAGATGAAGAAATTAAACATTTGTGAGGAAGAGATTGTGTAGTTTTTAATATTATATTGATAGATGAAGAAATTAAACATTTGTGAGGAAGGGATTGTGTAGTTTTTATTATTATATTGATAGATGAAGAAATTAAACATTTGTAACAGCAAAGGAAATGCACACGCTATAAAATGAAAATAAAAACAAAGATTTTTCACCTTTCCTTTGAAAGATTTATTGAAACAAAAACATGAAATATTATTTCCTTTATAAAGTTGTATAATTCATTTTTCCTGATAGGACCAACGTTAGCTGTAGCTTCACCCTAAGGTAATACACAATGTAGAACATCAAACGAGATTAACGAGGCGTGTTTTATTGCTACAATAACATCCAATTAACACCTTCAACTTTGTACACGTGTCAAGACAAGACAAGTTTATTAATACACTCAGGCACATATTGTGTGCAACAAGAGCAGCATTATGTAGTATACAAAATAATAAATTGCTCAATAAATATTACAAATAAAAAATAACGCAAACCTTTTATCACTACGGGTGAAAAAGAAGTTTTCAGTATCTGTGAAATAAGTTTAGGATAGTACTAGCGTAGAAATAATTTTTCAAGATAGATTATTGATAGAGTTCATGCACTTCGCACTAATTTGTATAGGCCAGGCTTTAAATTACGTATCAGGTTCGTCAGAATTAATTCTATTCCGCTTCAGCATTTCCCGCAGATTTGGTATCGGACGATTCCATGAGTTAAAATCACTGGGTCGGGTCGAATTAATTAATGGACATTTATCCGATAATTCATCTGCTTCAAAAATTTGGCTGTTTCTGTTCGGTATTTCCTTGCGATCCATGTATTTTGATACTCTGTCATTGTTTGTTTTGTACAATTCTCCTTCTATGAAAAGTTTATCTCTTATCAAAACAGCTTTCTTTCGGTCTTTCTTTGCCTGCTTTAAAACAGGATATAGGCTTTTCCTCTTCTTTTCAATTTTTACAGGAAATTGTGCGCGGACAGAAATGTTTGTCCCCTTTAATTTGTGACAGTTCCTCATGACTAACTGTTTATCTTTCAAAGATACAAACTTAATCATTATACATGTATATTGTCTTTGCTTTCCGAAACGATGTACAGAAACGAAATTCATATTTTCAACGATTCCGAGTTTTTTGCGGATAAAATCCCTTACAATGTTCTCTGTATCCCCATTTGGCTCGTGCTTTAATCCGGATATAATGATATTGTTAGTCATTGATCTCCATTGTAACTCTTCGACATCGTCAGACATGGAGAGTTGTCTCATTGGCACTCACACCACATCTTCCTATATCTATGTCAGACTATACAATTACACGCGCCAGAATATACAATCATTGTAAATAGTGAACACCTCTTGAAAACTCAAGATTGTCATTGATTTCCTTTAATCTTCAATTGATATGCATAAACATGATAAATATCGTTAAATGAGGCAATACACTAAGTAAAATGATGAAAATTATTCACATTTTTATTATGTTTTCCTCTTGTTTGAATTCAGTTCTTTGTATTTCACAATTTGTGTATTTATTTTCTGGACAATGATGCACTAATTATGCATTTTGAAAGTTTAATTATTAAATATTGTACAAAGATAGTTTTAAAAACAAATTATAAGATAAATATATTATTGTTCTAAAACACAAGTAAAAGTAATATAATACGACAGGGTGAACGTACAAATGTAATACTTGCTGTTATACATGATAAAATATCATGTAAATAAATGGAGCAACTGAATTAGATCTATGTTTTATTTTTTTTTCTATCAATATTAACTTTCCTGTCATTAAAATTGTTTTCTTTTGCATAATCTTTTAATATTCATTTGGAATAAGTAATTTTTATAATAAAAAAAAAATTTCGTTGCTAAATATGTAGTTTCTTGACGCTTCTTGTCGCTAATATTATTCTTCTTGTCGCTAAAATTCTTCTTGTCGGTAATTAGTGAGACCAGTTTACTAAAGTTGGAGTGCTAATGAAAACCAATTTTGGGAGGTCTGGACGAACACGGGTAAAACTTGATGATCCTCCCTGCTGCGGCATGGACATAAAAAGAAGGTGTTGTATTGTTGCCAATGAGACAACACTTCACAAAACATGAAGAGCTCAAATGATAAGCATAGCCTATACTCAGGCGGATCTCCTGTAGTTGGTGATCACAATACTGGTATACCAGTATTGTCCACAATACTGGTATAAAATTTTTGTACCAGTATTGTATTCCAGTATTGTACCAGTATTGTGTTTTTTTTTAAATAAACAATACATATAGGTAATTAATCTTTTATGAAAGGTGTCACATATATATATATGCATAATGCATATGACATGACAATTTTATATGGAATGATTGTATGTTTATAATATAATATTATTTAATAATCAATGTTTAAGAAGTCACCAATAGGCAATATGTGCTAATATTAAAATTTCAAGTGTTATTTGGAAATTAACAGTGTTATTAAGTCATTCGAGTACCATTGATGGTGTCTGTTAAGGAAACTGTACTCAGTACTACTGTCTCAGCATTTTAACAAACTCTTTGCTTTCTTCAATGTTTTCTCCAGCTCTCTCTTTCCAAGACAACAGTATATTTTAGTGAATTCTATATTGACTTTAATACTGTTATACATGAAAAGCTTCATGTACAATGTATCATCACATTAACATTGGCACTGTTTATTTCTTCTTCAGATGGCATTTATGCCACCCCCACTTTGAGTATTTGAGTATTTGTACCAGTAGATACATCTGCTACAAATGGTATTGCCCATGATTCTGAATCAACTGCTTTAACTACCCATAACATTCATGTACAAATGTAGACAAACTAGTTAATTTGGTTATTCTCCTATTAAGCAACTTTTTATGTTTAATGGATATTATATCATGGTTATTTTGAAAGATGAATAAGAAAATGAAGACCAACATATATAAATGTATATGATCTTAGTATACATGGTATACATGTATTAAAATATATCTGTAAAAAATATATGATGGCATACATGTAAATGCTGAATTGAATTCAATAAAATATAAAAATATGATAAGATTATTAGCAATTATTTATATAATTAACAATTGTTTGAATAATATGAGTTAATTACAATAATCTTTTGTTGATTTGTACAAGTATTGTAATTATTTTTAACTGGTTGTTAATTGATTTCACAATTATCCTCTATAATCTTTTTGAGTTCATTTAATCTCCCTTTGATCTTCAATATCTAATTTTGCTTAAAATTCAATTTTCATTATACACCTTAAAGTATAGTCGACAATACAACTACAATACTGGTATATCAGTAATGTACCAGTATTGCTGTTTTTGAAAAAAAAGTTACAATATTGGTACAAATTTTTTATACCAGTATTGTATACCAGTATTGCGATCACCAACTACAGGAGATCCACTCAGGCTTTAGCCTAGGTCACTGTTTATGTCAGTGCCAGTGGGGACAGACTAGTCCAAATAATTATGACGTCTGGCAAGGCTTTTTTAATTTTTTTCTGGGATGCCTTCCGTAGTAAAGGCTATTTTAATTTTTTTCTGGGATGCCTTCCGTAGTCCGTAGTAGGAAGGCATCCCAGAAAAAAAATTAAAATAGCCTTGCCAGACGTCATAATTATTTGGACTAGGGACAGACATGACAAGGATTCTTGTTTTGCAACAATAGATTTTGGATGAGGTGTAAAATAAGGTTATTACCAGAAATCTGGAACTACTTGTTCCATTATCAACAGCACCAACATAACTTTCTGTCGGCATCGTTCCAAAATTGTCTAAACAACAAAAACCGCTTCTATCAATGCAAAATGTCGCTTAGAGCAATCGCAAAAAAAAAGTAACACTAAAGACCTGAAAAAAAACCCGCATGATAATGACCCTTGTAAATAACCTTGTCGATCTTAAGGAAGTTTGCTACTCAGTTTCAAAATAAATAACTTTCCATAACATTAGTATTAATTGATAGGGCATTTATAAAGGAATCAAAAAAGCAAAAAAAAATATAGAGGTCCATGTGCTTGTTGTTCGAAATATTCGGTCTCACTAATTAGCGACAACAAGAATTTTAGCGACAACAAGCGTCAACAAGCGACAAGAAGCGACAACAAGAATTATTTTAGCGACAACAAGCGACAAGAAACTATTTAGCGACAAGAAAACATTTTTTTTTTAATTAAAATTAATTATTGCAATAAATATTAAAAGAATATGCAAAAGAAAATAATTTAAGCGACAAGAAAGTCAAAAAAAAAATATATGGACCCCAAGGTAGAACCACGTCCTCGTCGTGGGATCTGGAAACACGCTTAAATAATAAAGATGGCAAAGCGTGGCTGAGAGTTCTACAAATAAAGCATCGAATTGACATAACAAGAGTACACTTAGAGCATAGTATTAAGCAAATGAATCAAATATTATATTCCATTATGCCCGCTCCATATATATCCATTCGTTTATTCATACTTTGACTTTGATAAAAACAGATACATACATTATCTTATACATATTCTTCATATTTAAAAATAAAAAAAGAAGCTCAATCTCTTTCTTCTTCACAAATGTTAAATTTCTTCATCTACCAATATACTAATATAAACTTCACAATCTCTTTCTTCCTCATAAATGTTTCATTTCTTCGTCTATCAAATAAAACATTTTAATTGGACATATCTGCTCGTATATTTAAAAAAAAAACATTAAATACAAATTTCTTTATTATCTAATAAAAAAAATGTTTTCTTGTCGCTAAATAGTCTTCTTGTGGCTTGTTGTCGCTAAAATAATTCTTGTTGTCGCTTCTTGTCGCTTGTTGACGCTTGTTGTCGCTTCTTGACGCTTGTTGTCGCTAATTAGTGAGACCCGAAATATTAGCCATTGAAATTTTTTGGGGAAACTGTTCTCTCTTGATTTTACATAGCTTTATCATTGAAAAGTTCTCAAAAACTATTAAAAAAAAAAATACGATTTTATAAGACTTTTACAAATGGCTTATAATCATACATGTAAAAGATTTATAAAAATAACTAGAGGCTCTCAAGAGCCTGTGTCGCTCACCTTGGTCTATGTGCATATTAAAAACAATGGACACAGATAAGTGGGTCTCATTGGGGTCTAAGCGTGACGCGGGATTGCCGATTTTTTGTAAGCGTGAAACGTGAAAGTCAAATTATTGTGTCGTGAAAACGGGAAATGAGGTCTAGCGGGACCCAGGAAATGACAAAAAAAATAGAATTGCTTACGTACATAGTATAAGCGGGATACGGGAAGCTGACAAAACAGTAAGCGGGATTCGGGATCAGAACCCCCCAATGAGACCCCAAGATAAATTCATGACATAATTGTGTTTTGGTGATGGTGATGTGTTGGTAGATCTTACTTTACTGAACATTCTTGTTGCTACAATTATCTCTATCTATAATGAACTTGGCCAAGTAATTACAGTGGAAAATATTTTCTAAAAATTTACAAAAATTTATGAAAAATGCTAAAAATTAACTATAAAGGGCAATAACTCCTTAAGGGGTCAATTGACAATTTTGGTCATTTGACTTATTTGTAGATCTTTCTTTGCTGAACATTATTGCTGTTTACAGTTTATCTCTACCTATTATAATATTCAAGATAATAACCAAAAACTGCAAAATTTCCTTAAAATTACTAATTCTGGGGCAGCAACCCAACAACAGGGTGTCTGTTTTGTCTGAAAATATCAGGGCAGATAGATCTTGACCTGATAGACAATTTAACCTGTCAGATTTTCTCTAAATGCTTCGGTTTTTTTAGTTATAAGCCAAAAACTGCATTGTACCCCTATATTTTTAGCCGTGGCAGCCATCTTGGTTGGATGGCCGGGTCACCGGACACATTTTTTTCAATTAAATACCCAAAAGATGATTGTGGCCAAGTTTGGATTAATTTGGCCCAGTAGTTTCAGAGGAGAAGATTTTACGAAAACTGGTTAAAAACTGACTATAAAGGTCAATAACTCCTAAAGGGGTCAACTGACCATTTTGGTTATGTTGACTTATTTGTAAATCTAACTTTGCTGAACATTATTGCTGTTTACAGTTTATCTCTATCTATAATAATATTCAAGATAATAACCAAAAACAGCAAAAATTCCCTAAAATTACCAATTCAGGGACAGCAAACCAACAACGGGTTCACGGATTCATCTGAAAATTCGAGGGCAGAAAGATCTTCACCTGATAAACAATTTAACCCATGTCAGATTTGCTCTAAATGCTTTGGTTTTTGAGTTATAAGCCAAAAACTGCATTTTACCCCTATGTACTATATATGAAACCACACAAGTGCATAATTTTACCCATTATCAAGGATTTGTATAGTCTTACTACACAAATCCTCAATAATAATGGAAAATAATTCACACTAGTAACACTTTCTTTTTTTTAAGAGAATTTTACAAACAACTGATAAGCTACTATTTTATCCATTTTAAAGTAAATGTAAAATTTAATAAACTCACGTCAGTGTGAGTATGTATAGGGTAAATACAAGTTCCTGTTTTTTTTTTGTTTTTTTTTTTAAATTTTGTCCTATTCTAACTCTAGCTGTTACTATTATTATTTTTTTTTTAACTAGAAATAAAAACAAATAAAACTTAACAAAAACTTTTAATAACGCATTTTTAAATTTATTTTTTTTTTATTTAGCAGTGACCCTGAAAATAGGGTGAACAAAAGACAATATGAATTTTGTGAAATAAATGTTTCAAGGATTTTCTTGCTTACACTTATAGTAATATTCAGTTTGCTTAAACGTAATATTTGATGTTCAATAGTTTCCACAGTTGTTATACTATGTGGCCGAGACATAAGGCAGCAACCATTTGATTTTCGGGGGGGGGGGGGGGGGGGGGCTATGGTTTTTTTTCTGGACAAATTTTTTTTTCGCCTGCGACAAGTCGAAAACTATTTTTTTTCTTTCAATTTTAGCATTATATATAGTGGCAGCTGAGGGTGAAACAAACAATTTTTTTTTCTCAAAATCAAAAACAAATTATTTTTTTCTCCAAAAAATGGAAACAAACTTTTTTTTCCAAAAAAAACCATAGCCCCCCCCCCAGAAAATCAAATGGTTGCTGCCTAACCAAACCAGTTTTAGAAGTATTTGTAATGATAGAGCATCATCATATCATTAATAATAAAGAGCTGGTCCACTAAGGGCATGCTACAACCGTCGCTTTATCAAAGTGCCATAACTCATCATGTCATTTTTGAAATTTATAAAGAAACAAAAAGGAGATTATTTAATAGATTTAAACAAGTCAGCTATGTTTCATTTAAGCTGCTCAAGCATTTTTGAGTTCTTGTCCGAAAACTAGGAAAATCCCCATTTTTAATAAATAAAACACCGTAACTTGGAAACGTGAAATCCAAAACTTATAAAGATCGAAAGGGAGCTCATGTCATTAGATATAAAGATTTCCCCAAAGATTCATGCAAATTGGTAAAAATGTATTTAGTTGTTGTCGGACATGTTGACGACGGACGGACGAACAGACATACAGATATACCGACAGACAACGGTATACCATAAAAATTGAAATTCTTGCTGCACATTTTTGTAATTATAACTTTTTTTAAATGTTATAATCAGTTAGTTCACCTCATATAGAACCACAGTTAATGTAAAAAGTGGTAAATCATTTATGTATAACACCAAGAATACTTACGTGTGGTACTCCTAGATTTCATGATCCGGTAGATGATTTCATTTTGGTCAGTATAACATTTAGTGATCTCTTATGTAAATCAATAATTCAAATAAATTAAACCCAAACTAAATATCAATGTTACACACACACACGTGCATTCACGTTCCTGCTTCAACTGCGACATTTATGCTTTGGCCTTTTACAAGGCCATGTTTTTGTCAGACTGTTAATAACGTCTTTACTCTTAATCCATTGGAAGTAAGATGTGTTTTAATAGATACTTTATTCTAAGATATATGTTTTGTTTTAGTCTTATTGGCATTTGACTAGCTATCAGTAACTGCTGTTTATTCTATGGATAAATTTCTGCAGTAAATTGAGAGTTCTGATGTTGTTAAATTAATACCGTTGGTGTTCTTTACCATCTCATCATAGTCCCAAAATGTAAATCTGAAATCTTGTTCATATAAAAAAAAAGGTGAGAAGACATTATTTATATGTGGACGGTCTGACATAATGGGTATTGCATGTACCTGTAGGATCAGATTTTGATATTTTGTTGCAATCTGAAATATGGAAATTATACGCACGGTTTGTTATGTCTCATTTTTTCATTATTTGTTTAAAAATGCACAATTGCAAACAAAACGTGACATAGGCAAACAGATTGCAAAGTTTTACTAACTAGGTTAAAGGTGATTTTTTTTATTAGAGCCGAAATAGCCAAATATCACCTTTTCTTGCGTAGTTTTTTATTTTGTTTTCTTCCTGTAAAATTGTACTTGTACTTGCAGAGTTTTAACTATGATACGACCAAAACACTGCAGTGAACACCGCTGTAAAGTAGGCAGTCCCGCCAACTACTAGCAATGCAACAGTTGCTATTCTCTTGGTCTCCACTTTTTCATTACACACCACATTTTTATGTATCTGTCATTGCATGTGACAGGGGTATCAAGAAGTTTAAGAGCCTAACACCATAATTAGTTTACAAAAACATTTTATTACAAAATAATTTATAGCATATATTAAAGTACAAATTAACAAATCATATATATTTTTTAAAACTATACTCAAAATAGAATCTGAGTTGTCTAAATTCAAATCTTTTAAGATTTGTATTAGTTACATTGCAATTGAAATGTTAATGAAGCTGTTCCATTTCTTGGAACATATGTGCTGTTAAAACCAAAGCTTACCAGGTAAAAAAAACCCACAGTTTTGGTTACATCAGAGTAGTTTTAAATTCAGTAATTGAAGATTTAACCAAATTTGAACACAATTTACCACTTTCAGCAATGTTTCTCCACAATGTGCCAAATAATTCTAAAAAGTTGATATTGACGATTTTGGTGTCATGTATTGACCTGTAGGACCAAGGAATGCCGACTGCTTTAAACTGCATATACAGTAGGTTTTAATAAATTTAGGAAATAGTTTATTGTATGGGAGTCTACAGAGTTCCAATTCAGCCAAAAATTTAGACTTTTGCTATTTTTCAGGTTGTTTTATGAAAGTGGCCTCTAATCGAAATCAAAATCAATAGGGGGACCGGATACGTATGAAGAAAACTCGGTTGAACATGCAAACAATACAAATTTAATTTTAGACAAACTGCAAAATTAAGAGTGGGGCAATAGGTGTTCAATAAAAAAAAAGATGAACAAAATGAAAGTCTTGTTATAGTCATCAGGTGGTCAATTCAGCGAAAACAATAAACATATTTACATGTGAAGACTAGAATACAAAATGGTGGTGCATTTTGTGTTATGTAACAATATATCATATTTACAAAAAAAATCTTTCAATTTGCACAATTATGGGCTGACAAAACTTTTTTAAGTGTTGTCCAATATTGTATGGAGTCGTCATATAAAATACTGGTTCCTTTTCAGGGGGGGGGGAATTGACATTTATCCTTATCGTTTTGATATCACCTTGAAACCAGTTCAATACGAACTAACTGGCATTGTATATGCCTGCACATATTTTGTTTTTCATTTCACATTTTCTAAATCATTGCCCATTATTTGTTCTTTAAACACATTTTAAGTTACATATAATTACAAGTTTATTTAACAATAACAGTCTTATTTTTAACAGTGACGTCAGCATATTCAGTTTTACTGTCTTTTCTGTTGATTGATTGTTTTTTGGAAGGTGGTTTGGTGAATTCGACTTCCACATAGTTCAGGACTGGTTGCTTTTGCTGTAAGAAAAATAAAAGTTGAGAATTAATGGTTCAAACTTGATTTCATTTCACTGTCTGTTACCCCTCATCTAATTATTCATAGCCCCTTCTTACAATCATTTATTAGGTCATATTTGGATGACAACATTACAAATATATATGTTATTAACATTTCTGGTTACAAAAAAATGAAAATTCACATAAACCAATATTTTTTATTATTTAAATAAAACAATATCTGTGACTTATCTGTGTGTGCTGAGTTTTTTTATTTGTTTTGTTTTGTTTGTGTTTATGTTTATGTTTATGTTTATGTTTATGTTTATGTTTTTTGGGGTTTTTTTCCGTTTTGTCTCAAGGTTGCTGTCTCATTGACAAACACACTCATATACGTTCATTAATTGGAACATGTTTATCGGGAATATGAATGTAAAACATACACTGTAATAATCTAAAATGATAATAGTATATGTTGTAATGTATTTACTTTACAGTCTTATCAAAAAGCTAAGTTTGATTGATACGGATAGTCATGTAAGAAAATATTTTGAAAACAAAATATTTTTACTTGTATATTTGTAAAACTTTTTCATATCCCGATTCAGATTTTTTTATAGCTAACTTTGCAGTATGGGCTTTGGTCATTGTTGACCTATAGCTGTTACTTTTTGTGTCATTTGGTCTTTTGTGGAGAGTTGTGTCATTGGCAATCATACCTCACATCTTCTTATTTATATGCCTCTATAATGAACCTCTATAATGTACGCGCAAATAACTTGTGACGTATCACTATTTAATGTACATAAAACATGCAAAGTAAAATTAAAACATTTTTATAGCTAAAAATGTAAAATGCATTAAATTAAAAAAAAACACCAAACATTGATTTAGATAATTTAGATAATTTTCATATGATTATAATGCGATTGTAGTGCAACAGAATTGGATATCGCTTGATATCAAGGCTCGAGTTATTTTATTTCAATATGCTAATATATATACAGAAGTGTTTTCCGACCTTGACTGACTATAAAGGTCAACTATATATATATACATATATCTGTCTAAATTAAGATGTTGCATAGTTTTATGCATAGTTTTGTGCATAGCAAACAGTAGTAACAGTAGTTTATAAACTTAATATCAGAAGAATTCAAATTCTCTAGACGTAAATGGTATAAAACTGAGATTACATATTAATTATCTAAACCATGTATCGTCTTATTTTTAAAACTTATTGGAGTGATATGTTTGCAACTGAACATTACAGGTATTTAAAAGCAGGGAACTCAAATTTAAAGCACATTCACTTCAAGCCTTCAGAATTGTAAAATGCAACAATAAATAAATTAAGATGTGCAAAAACAAGACACAATTACAACAGTAACGCAACACTTTTTTTCAGACAATGCAAGCTAATGCACTTTTTAGACTTTTTTCCACTGAAAAATTCTACGTTTGGTATTTTTTAAATGTGCTGTCATTACCATTATTTTAACTATCTATCATATCAATGACCTTATGCATTGGCCGAGCCCACTAGCAAGTAAATAAAATGGAATAAACAAATTCTTTAGAAGTTATGAAATTCAAAATAATTGAATACGAGAACCATTTAATGCTATAATGATTTTGAGAGATTATATAAATATATAAGCAAAGCATGCAGAGGACCTGCGACAACCTGTTGTCTTCTGGTAGCACAACCTCTTCATATGTACGAGGTTTTTTCTCAACTGAAATAAAAAGTAGTATATTTTACTTCTTTTCTAGATATACAGTCGGTATCATGGTATCATGAATGCAGATTAAATGTTCAAAACGTCTCTTGTTTTAAAGATAGTCATAAGATCTAAAAACCCAACGAAGATACCAGTCTTATAATTTGGTACACCAGACGAGCGGTTAGACTCGCCAGAGTCGCTCGAATCAAACTAAAAAAATGTAGTTGGAATGTCAAATCAAATACCAAGTTTTCAGAGCTGCATGAAATGCATTGACAACCGAAAAATTTCGAAAAGTTTAACCAAATACGGCTAAAGCCAGCTTAATTAAGGGACTAAAATCTCAATATTTGGAATAATTGAACATTTATAAATGCGACAGTAAATTTATAGAATATAAACATATCAATGATACTTCTGCTCGGCACGAATTTGAAAGTGTTGACTACTGGGTTGGTGATACGTACTAGCTGTCCCACGAGGACTTAACTGGATGGCCGGATGCTAAATACGACAACTTAAGACACAAAATAAGTAGATTTGCTCTTTCATGTCAGGATATGTACATATGTACATATTCTCAAATAACGTATATAGGCAAACTTACTTATTTACAAAGTATTTATATCAGAGAATCGGAAATATCATTTTGTTACGTAAAAAGACAGACTTTTTTGTTTATCTACATGTCAAACCACTCTGTTGAGAATGTAAAAGTCTTTCTATTTATTTGTGTTGCTATTATAAGTCTAAAGGTCTAAGTTTTATCGATAAAATTTGTTGCCATGGGAATACATCTAATGAGAAATTTACCCGTGTAATCTACTGTACCCTTTTCTTCTCGGTCCTCTGGTAATTCTATATCGTCATACGATCTCGCTGCTTTGCGAACTGAAGAGAAAATAACATATTTAGCTTGATATTCAACAGAACATATGAGAGAGATCAATATAAAGTTTTCCGTATACATTTGCTAACTTAAAAGACGGACGCATGCAGTTTCCTCGTCAAAGTCTTACCTGTGTAATCAACGGTTCCCTTTTCTTCTTTATCTTCTGGTAATTCTACTTCCTCATACGTTCGTGTTACTTTCTGAACTGTCAACCAAGACAAACAATGCAATGTAATTTTAATGTTACTAGAAACTTGGTGAATGCATGCACACATATAGAATGAAATTCAAAACAGTGTGGCTGTGGCCATTGATTGACACATTAAATTCATCCATTGACTGGGACAATTTAGGTGAACGTTTGTAGTGTAACGACCACTGCTCACTATGTACTTTTTAAAGACACTTAAACTATGGGGTCACCAAAGGTTCTCAACACCTTAATAAAGTAATTCGAAAAATTAATCAGAAATAACACGATGATTTGATTTATATCAATTATATAAATCAAAACATAAAGGTTATTCCTAATTAATTTTTCGAATTATTTTATAATTAAAGGCGTTAAGAAACCTTTGGTGACCCCACAGTTTAAATGTCTATCGTAAGTACGTCGTGAACAGTGGTCGTTACAGACAAACGTTCATGTAAATTGTCCCAGTCAATGGATGAATTTAATGTGTCAATCAATGGCCACAGCCACACTGTTTTGAATTTCATTCTATAGAAGTATGAATAATTGCAAGAACATATGGTGATGCGACCTTGAAGGTCCTTGAAATGTTGATGAGAAATCTAGCCATTTAATCGTCTTGAAAAATAGGGGGTGATAAGTCAAAACCCCTCCACATATTAAAAGCCTGTTTTACAGTCGGAATCTCCTCACTCTACTTGTCCAATCATGTTATGTTATTCGGAGAAGTTTATGTTGATGGCGAATCTTTGGTAGTTTATGTGTAACTTTGTATATTTTTTTTAATGTCATAAACATGTCGCAGAAGAAAAACATATAGGGGATTCACATAGATGAAAGGTTTTGATCGAATGCATATCAAAAAAGATTTCCTTTTCTCGTTTATACGATAAGAAAATGCAATGGATTAAGAATATTTATGAACTTAGTCTAACTACGAGTATGTATCATGTTTTGTTTTAAGACTTTTCCTTTTATAAGGTTAAAACAGGTTTACATGTTTGACATGACGCCAATATATTATCACCAACTTCACTTCCATCATTTAAAATTCCAAACTACCAAAACATACAAAATAGATATAAGAAGATGTGGTATGTGGAAGACTAGTGTAAAAACTATTCAACCAGTAAAACTAATTGTCTAATCTATATAAAAACAAGAGTGCACACGCTGAAATGTCTCGCCTTCTTTACGAACCATTTATATTATGTTGATAGTTCTAAATAGAAAGCTTTACTACAACTATCACATAAACTAAACATGATCCAAGAAGATAAGGTGAAGGTCATATAAACCAAACAAGAAAGACATTGTACACCTTACAATCATTCAATACACTTAATACAGTTGACCTATTGCTTATAGTTTCTAAGAAACAGACTTAACCAAGAGAACTGAAAATTGACCAATAAACCATGAAAATGAGGTCAAGGTCAGATGATCCATGCCAGTTAGACATGTACAGCTAACAATCCTTCCATACAACACTTATAGTTGACCTATTACTTATGGTTTAAGAAAAACAGACCAAAACACATAAACTTAACACTGAGGAACGAACCAGGAAAATGAAGTCAAGGTCAAATAAAACCTGCGAGACTGACATGTACATCATATAATATTTCCATACACCAAATATACATGTAGTTGACCTATTGCATAAAGTATTAGAAAAAAAAAGACCTAAGCTCAAAAACAGAACTTTGACCACTAAACCATGAAAATGAGGTCAAGGTCAGATGACACCTGCCAGTTGGCCATATACACCTTACAATCATTCCATATAACAAATATAGTAGACCTATTGCCAACAGTATAAGAAAAAAGAAACAAAACACAAAAACTTAACTATAACTGCTGAACCATGAAAATGAGGTCAAGGTCAAATGACACCTGCCAGTCGGACATGTTCACCTTACAATCCTTCCATACAACAAATATAAAAGACCTTTTGCTTATAGTATCTGAGATATGGACTTGACCACCAAAACTTAACCTTGTTCACTGATCCATCAAAAGAGGTCCAGGACAAGTGAAAACTGTCTTAGGGGCAAAAGGACCTTGGAGGTACGCACATACTAAATATAGCTATCCTATTACTCATACTAAGAGAGAAATTTACATTTGAAAAAATCTGAACTTTTTTTCAAGTAGTCACTGAACCATGAAAATGAGGTCAAGGAAAATGGGCATTTGACAGACGGAAACTTCGTAAAATAAGGCATTTATAAGTATGAAGCATCCAGGTCTTCAACCCTCTAAAATATAAAGCTTTTAAGAAGTAAGCTAAAGCCGCCGCCGTTGGATTACTATCACTATGTCGAGCTTTCTGACAAAAAGTCGCAGGCTCGACAAAAGACGGGAAACGAGAAAAACTAATGACAACACCAACAAACGACAACCACTAAACATCAGGTTCCTGACTCAGGACAGTTGCAAACAAAAACAGGGGGTATATATATACATACTCTACAATGTTTGGTTGTACAGGAAAGTCTTCCTTGTTATGAATCTAAGATATATTTTTGATTCGTGAATATATACTCTACCTTTTAAGCAGTTCTCACGTTTGTGCAGCACGCTGATAGTTTGAGTAGTTTATATCTTGTCTTACAAAATTAAAAAATGAACAGTAAAAGCCTTCATCATGACATACTGATGACTGATGACATACCGACACATTGAGCCGGATTTTTAACGTGTAAGTTCACAAGGTAACAGTCCACAGGACTGAGACATTTCACCTTACCCGGACACATTATTCTGACTCCAAGCCGACCAGTATTTGTTCTTAATCTTTAATGTGGCATACAATGGCAGTAAGTAAGTTTAATGTGGCGTGTTTGGCGGAGAAACAGCAAACACCAATTTTTAAGTGTTTAACCCGGGGTTCGAACCCACGACTCTCGCATTCGTGGGGCGCACTACCACAAGACCACATAGGTGGTATTTTGGTCATAAGAAGATAGCTTCATATCTTACATGGTCTAAAAAGGAACAATATTACCCTAAGCTCGAATATTTTAGGATCATGTTGCAAGTTTTGAGGTATTGTTTTTTTTTAGGAAACTGTAATCATTTAAAGTCCCATACCCTTTTTTTGTTTGTAATTCATTAGAGAGCTAACGACATGCAGTTATTTAAACAATAATGGAAAGAAAATTAATAACAACACAACTTCTAGGATATCCATCTGCTTAATTTTTACTAATTAAAACGTTTTACCGACTGCATTTGTTTTTACCTATTATAAGTCAGGAATCTTATGCTCTGTATTTCTCGTTTCTCGTTTTTTTCTTATAGATTAGACCATTGTTTTCCCGTTTGTATGATTTTTAGGGGCCCTTTATACTTTACTGTTTGGTGTGAGACAATGATCCGTGTTGAAGACCGTACTTTGACTATAACGGTTCACTTTTAGTAATTGTGACTTAGATGGAGGGTTGTCTCATTGGCACTCATACCACATCTTCTTATATCTATGGCAGTCAATTTACAAACTACTATAGATCAACATCAATCTCAATTACAAGAATTACATAAGAAGCTAGACCAGGTGTACCAATATACGCAAGTTATTCTACGTATTCATAGACTTACACCCCTTTTCTTCGAAATAACTTACATTATAAATGTTTGTTTTGTTTGGTTAAATTAACCTAGACGTATCAGACATATCACTATACCTTTGTACTGTTCCTGACCTCCGTTTTCCGCGGAATCCTCGGACTTTTTCTTTTTATCTGAAATGAAATAATTTTTATGATGAAATAATGAAATGCGACGAAATGCTGAAATGAGATTAAATGTGATGAGACGCTTCAACAAATATTGTGGTAACTTCGATAAGTTGACTACCAAGGATCAGTTTGATAGGTCCCAGGGATTATGAAAATAAGGAGATCTTGTTGAAAACTACTAAAATATTTCAATGTTTTTTGGGGGTTATTCTTATAGATTATCGTTGATCATCTCAACGAGATTGATTTTCTCGCTTGAGCCGGTACGGCAAAAGCGAGAAAAGCAATCGAGTTGAGATGACCAATGAATCTGTTTATCGCTATTTTACCTATGACGACGTTGTCAATTTCGTGTCAATTTCAGTAGCAACGCCACGTGCCTCCTTAGTTTCTAGCGACAATTTTCCATCTCAAGCGAGTAGCATGATATAAAAAATTATCACAAAAAAAGATCAAAGGAAAAATGCACAAAATAGCGATAAAATGTGCTATTTCTCCTATCCATACGTTCTTACAGTAATCAGAATCTAATGGTACAACATTACCAGCGTTCTGAAGATCCACAGGTATCTAATGGTACAACATTACCAGCGTTCTGAAGATCCAAAGGTATCTAATGGTACAACATTACCAGCGTTCTGAAGATCCATAGGTATCCAAGATCGTACGAACAAGAACAAAAATACGACAATTAAATGAAAACAAGTAAAGCAATGAAGTTTGTTTATGAAATTTTAATCTAAATACTACGGGGAAAAAAAAACAAAGGTCTATGTCTCAAACCCTGTGGTTTCACTTTCGGACGAGGAGACAGGATGAAGGTGCTTTAAAAAATTGACTATAGCGATGGCAAGATAACAGATACAACAAGATTCAGACAATTTGTCAAAGATCAAGGAATTTATTTAGTAATGTGTGTCGTTTTGGGTTCAGAGAATGAGCCGAGTGTTCCTGCGAAGAAAGTTTTAGAATATATTCGAAAAATATTTATATTGTCTATATAAATACTCATATGGTCCGGTTTTTGTACAAGTGCTTGTTTATTCATATACATAGATATAGGAAGATGTGGTATGAGTGCCAATGAGACAACTCTCCATCCAAGTAACAATTTATAAAAGTAAACCATTATAGGTCAAGGTACGGCCTTCAACACGGAGCCATGGCTCACACCAAACAGCAAGCTATAAAGGGCTCCAACAATTACTAGTGTAAAACCATTCAAACGGGAAACCAACGTTCTAATCTATATACAGGTTTATTTAATTGGGATGCCTTAAAACACCTGTCAATGTTGACTGTGCATTTGGATATCTACAATGATCTATAAAATTTGTTCATTTGCATCAGTCACTGGAGTAGGACTAAATTCATAATAACTTAATTAGTTCTTCATACTCGTATTCTCAACTTTTGAAACTGACAAGGCCGTTAGTTATTGACCATTTTGGTCAAGTTGAATTATTTGTAGATCTTACTTTGCTGAACATTATTGCTGTTTACAAATTATCTCTATCTATAAAAATATTCAAAATAACAACCAAAAACAACAAAATTTCCTTAAAATTACTAATTCAGGAGCAGGAACCTAACATCAGTTTGTCTGATTTATCTGAAAATTTCAGGACAACTATATCTTAACCTGATGAACATCTTTATCTACTTCAAATTTGCTCTAAATGCTTTAGTTTAAGAGATATACGCCAAAAACTGCAGTTAATTCCTATGTTCTATGTTTAGCTATGCCGGCCATGTTGGATGACAGTTGCGTTCATCGGACACATTTTTTTACCTAGATACCCTTATAATGATTGTGACTGAGTTTGGTTAAATATGTCTCAGAAGTTTCAGTGGAGAAGTTTCTGTATGATTACAAAAATTTACCCAAAATTGTTAAAAAATCACTATAAAGGACAATAACTCCTTATGGGGTCAATTGACCATTTTGGTCATGTTGATTTATTTGTAGATCTAACTTTGCTGAACATTATTGCCTATTGTAATATGACGTCCTTCTTACGCTTTGTAAAAAAAGCCGTGTTCTAATGAGCACAAAATATGTTCGAAACATGCATGCGCACGAACTTACTTGTATATTACGTTGTTTCCATCGTTATCCTTTAAAATATATACATTTAAGCAGCTAACATAAACTTTTATTATATATTTTCATAAAACAACATATATTTACCCTTATTATTTAAATTTATCAAATATGAAATGTAATGCACAGACTCATCGGGAAGGAAACGGGAAAAGCCAAACATTTTATGGTATTTTCGTACGCTTCGACTTACAGAAATACTGGATTTGTCCTAAATATTAGAATCGAAATAATTTTTTCATGTCATGCTAACGCTCAGTGTAAAATATCGACTAATATAATGCCTACCCATGTTAAAATGAGCATAGCGCATGACATGAAGGAATTATTTCTTAAGTAGTTTCAGAGGAGAAAATTTCAGTAAAAGATAACGACGGACGACGACGGACGCCAATTGATGAGATAGGATCACTTGGCCCTGTGGGTCATGTGAGCTAAAAATACAAAGAACAAAAATGTTTCTGAATTTCTTTGTTTAAAACCCATATTAATTCGGGATTCTAGTGAAATAGTTTCTGATGCGATTAAGTAACAATACCATTAAAATACATACGGTTAGAGCTCATTTCCTAATGAATGATGAGTAAGACTTTGGTTAGCTTGCTTGCTTTGTTTGAATATTGTATAATTGTAATTGAGATGACATCGAATCAAATGTAATCATAATATATACAGGTTTAACTATGCCCATTTATCTTATTTGCAGATGTCAATCTTA
This sequence comes from Mytilus edulis, assembly GCF_963676685.1. Lineage (NCBI taxonomy): Eukaryota > Metazoa > Mollusca > Bivalvia > Mytilida > Mytilidae > Mytilus > Mytilus edulis. Next base: position 82,096,322 of record NC_092348.1, read on the forward strand.
ATTACAATGCTTGAGCAAACGTTTATACAAACATAGCAAACAAGCCAACCAAAATCTTACTCTACAAGCATAAGAAATTAGCATTAACAATTTTGTTCTTCATTGATTCACCTTTGCTGCTCTTCCGTAATTAAACGTGTTTATATTATGATAGAAGATTTGAAAAATCATTTACCACTTTTAAGATTTTAAAAACTGCAGACAAAAAGATAGCACCAGAAACTCAGTAGAGTCACATTTTAACCTTTCAATGGTTTACACTAATGCACACATACCAAAGAGCGGAAATTATAGAGTCAATGATTTCCGTGATGAAAACATGGTCACAAATATATGTTTACAAGTGATATCCTTGATACGGAAATTAAACACACGGAAGATATATTCAGAAATTACACTGATTCGATATATGAAAGTGACACATACTGTGGTAATTTATTTAATTGCTATCAACTTCGGGAAGAAGTGGGATGTTTTAATATGAAGAGGCGGAGGACAGTAGTTTAATCCATATATGTAACCATTTACTCAAAGTCATTTCATTGATAAATAAGTGTGTGTGATGCAGGATAGATCTGACGATTTAATTTATAAAAATTAAAAAAAAAATCAAAGTAAATGGTTTAAATGACTATGTAAGCTCTTATCTTGCAGTTAATAAAACTCGGTTTATCTGAAGAAATCAAATAAATGGTTCTTCTCATTTAAAACTTAGATTTGTAAATTGAGGAACTTTATTATATGTTTTTTTTTTTTATCAAATCAGATACTTTGTGTGTCCTGCTTTCAGGGTTTTCCTCTCAAAAGAAAAAAAAATGAAACCCTCTATGTCCTGCCTCCTTACGCAACTTAAATCATCAAGCTGACCCTCCATTTTTTGTTAAGCAAAGTTACATTTAATTATCTAACATTATTCAATTTTTAATATTTTTCTCTGCAGTCCATGTAAATTATTTTTTAAAAGAAAATTAGTTACCTGCTACCTCAGGACAGGGAACAAGTACTAGTATTCATATATAGATGAAAAAAAAGTTTTAAATGCACTTAAAGTTTTTTTAATAGCTACACTTTTCTCCATCCGGTTTCACAACTTTGTGATACTCGTCAATGGTAACTAATATATGAACCCTTTAGGTGCTAAAAACAACAACAATATCAAAAAAGGAAACAATATATTTAAATATTTCGGATAACATACTTCCTCAGTATGATCACGATGATGTAAATTGAATCGTATCAACCTATTCTGATTTTATTTAAACCACCTGTATTGGCAATACTAGCATCGGCAGGGATTTGTTTTAAAAATAAAAAAAATCTTAAGATTGGAAATGACCTTTATTTTATATGTTTTTTTGTGTAAGCTGAGTGTTGTTTGACAGCTCGCCATATAACATAGACATATATTTATTTTTGGTGACCCTCATTTGGTTTTATTATTTGTTTTATATTGGTTAAGAATTGAAAAAAGAGTAAAAGTAAATCTGACAATTAAAATAATACATAAACAAATCAGTAAAACAAAACAAACAAAAACGAAATGGAGGGGCAAAACATGGCATTTATACTGTAAACTTCAGATACACAATATTTAAATAAAAATAAAGTATAGTCAAAACAAACAATGGAAGCACAAAACAAGAAAAGAACTGTAAAATTATGCTCAGATATATGCATCATAAAACCTGCACGGTTTAAGATTAAGGGATAATTCAGTTTATATCTGGTTGAATCATTGGTGAATGTAACTCAATGCAGTCAGGATCCTACTTCGTCAAAATTATCTCCCCATTACGCCAGTTCATTTTCACAATCGTAAAAATGGAAGCCATTGTAGCGATGACGCGCTACCAATTTTGCTCTTGGAAACCGATAAATTTATCCACATTGCACCAATACGATCCTTATATGTCAGTTATATTTTAAAAGACAAATGTATCAACTAGCTAATGAGCATCAGTTAATGATCTTGTCTGCATTGATTCAACTTAAAACTATTGTCTGATCGGTTGTTAGGTGGAATTTTCGAAAAATCATAAACATTTAAAAAAAATCTATTTAAATATTTCGTGGAAGGGCAGACTAGATTTTTTTAGTGGTTGAAGACTATAAATCCTAGTTATCACACACAAAAAATTAGAATTTTTCGAAGATATGCATTTTCATCATCCAACTTGTAAGACTGTCGTCAAGTACTTTCAGTAAAAAAATAGCTATTCGAACACACCTTCCCTGTTTGTTTGACTCATTAGATAGGTATTTCACTTGACCCATATATTTCATCTTTTAGTACTGTTATGTTTTTTGTGTTATAAAGTCAACCTGTACCTTTAATTTATAAAAATGATAGAATCTGAAGCGAGACGATGTATGAAATATTCTTACTTTGAACGATATCAAGACAAAATACTCAACTCAAACACGCCCTAACATAAAAAGGTGCACTCGATTTTCTCTTTTCGATACAATTGTTACCTATTTTTTGGAATTTTTTCTTCAGTCACATAATGGAAGGGCAGACACGAAAATTACTGAACTTATAGATTGATATCTTTTCCGTCCGTGGTAATTTTTTCAAAAATCGGAGGTTATGCATTTTTGTCATCCAACTTGAAAGATACCCATGTCGTCGACTTGATATCTAATTGTTCTGCTTAACTATGTACTAGATAAATTGAAAACTTATGCAAATGGTGTTTTTGAAATAAAACACCTCGTAATTGAGAAGAAAATTGCAGTTTTGTTTGTTTCTATTAACTTTTTAAAAATTTGTCAATATAATAAACAATACAGTAAACATTTATCGCCTTCTCTAATAGAGAGCTTCGATTCTTTTGTTCTATTTCAACCTGGTTTCCGACTGAATGTCCTGCGATTGTTTTTAAAAAAATGAGAGGTTTAAACAATCGTCTGCGTCTTTCAAGGAGAACATTACTTTAACAACTTTTGTAACAACTTCGAACACGTAATTCTATCGTTATTTGTTATTGTTTTTATTATGAAGCCTTCTTATCAAACATAGTGTACACAATAGTCTCAGTTCAAATTAAGGGAAGCTACCGTTTCTATTTGGTTGAATCATTGGTGAAGGCTACCTCAATGTCCAGTGACAAGTATTTCATTCATATCACGGATGATTTTTATATGAAAAAGAGACGTGTAAACGATCTTCTGCTTCTTTCAAGGAAAACATTACTTTAAACAACTTTTATAATAACTTCGAACACGTAATTCTATCGTTAATTGTTTTTTTTTATTATGAAGCCCTCTAGTCAAACAAGGTGTACACAGTAGTCTCAGTTCAAGTTAAGAGATGCTATCGTTTCTATTTGGTTGAATCATTGTTGAATGTTAGCTCAACGCACAGTAGCAAGTATTTCATTGATTTCCCGGACGAATTGTATTAGAAAAAGAGACGTGTAAACGATCGTCTGCGTCTTCCAAGGAAAACATTACTTTAACCTACTTTATTAACTGCGAACACGTAAATCTATCGTTATTTGTTATTTTTTTATTATGAAGCCCTCTAGTCAAACAAGGTGTACACATTTATAGCATGTATTTATAAAAACATACAAGATACACGGTAACTGTTCATCATTAGTCACCAGTCAGTAATTTTTCAACACAAATATGGACTTAAAACTCGTCAAATAAAACAAGGGATGAAGTTACATGCGATCACCTCTATTTTCTATTGGGTTTCGTGTTCCTTAAAGTTTTCTTAGTATTCGTCTTTTATTTTTAAATCAAATCAATTAAGATGATACCATTTAGAGAACTGAAGAAAAATTTATTTTCGATAACTTGGACGAATATAATTATAAAAAAGGAGATGATAAGGTAATGAATATTACAGGCATGTTAAGACCTTAGTCCTTATAAAAATGTTTCAGTAACCAACTAAGATTGGAGAATTACGTAAGTGTCCCCTCTTCATTCAAATATCAGTTGTTTAAGGAAGTTGATGAACAAAATCCCTTGTAATTGTATTTAGTACTTACTATTCTTATTAGATGTACTGTGTGAATTTCTACCTCCTCCGAATAAAGATTGCAATTTATTCCATAAACCACTCATTTCGTATTATTTTGCTGCAGTTTTTATCTATTTCTTGTTAAACTCCATTTGACTAAACAGGAACTTAAATATGTTGAGGCGCCCGATAGGGTAAAACGACATCTATATAAGTACACTACTATAGTGTATTACTTTGTATGTAGATATATATAAATAAATTCAGGAAGTAATTCACACATGTTAAAGGTCAATTTTGTACCGGTTCATACTTTTAAATGTTTATTTTTTTGTACCGGATCATACATTTAAATGTTTACATAGTGAATTTATAAATAACTTGAAAATGTATGTACAAGTCTAAAAAAAAATCTTTTTCTCGACTGTTTTTTTCTCTCTCTATTTTCTCTCTAATTAATAAAAAGAATATATATGTCTTAACTTAAGGGACTATGTTGGAATTTCAAGTGGTTGTTTATAGTAAACATTAGTCTAGTTTTTTAATCCTTTGTCTCAATGATTTATGTTCGCCTAAACACTTAATAACCTTTGGCTATGCACACTTTAACTCACTCATATCAACTACTTAGCAGAGGATCAACTTTTTCTTAAACATTTAGTACATAATGACATTCTTTTAGTATAAAAATCATTTGGGATATAGTTCCTCAATATAAAAATGTGTAGATTTTAAGACAATAATTAGTTCGGAATTAACTGCATATAAATAAAACAGGTCACAAATACGCAAGGTATGGATGAAATACTTCCCACTGGACATTTAGTTACATTCACCAATGATTGAACCAAATGGAAACTGTATTATCCCTGAATTTGAAACCGTGCAATTTTCAAGATGCATGCAAATGAGCATAATTTAACAGTTCACATTAAACACTAAACAAAACAAAGATTTAAATTTTCTCCACAGCAGACAGACATGTTATATGAATTTAAGAAACTCACATTTAAGCATACACACCTAGAATGGTTTTCAAAATACAAGTATCTCGGTATATATCTAAGCTCATCTGGCTCATTTATCAAAACTGTATCAGAAATCCTTAAAAGCTTTTTATAAATTGAAGAAAGTTTTTCGGAAGTAAATTTTAACATCAAAAAATTAAGGTATTCACGTTTAAATAACACTGCGAAGCCGTTTTTATTAAATGATAGTGAAGTATGGGGACTATTTAATCCTCTTTCCTAAAAGAAGAAAGCAGTATCTTCCAAGCTTACCCTGTAAGATACTTCACATATTTACTGAGTCAATTTATACTTGGGATGCACAAAAATAAACAACAAATGCTGTAGTTATATCTAAACTTGGTAGATTTCTAATCTTTTTCAATTTTATCAAAAGGAGGATATTATGTTGGTATCGATTAGGAAATTTATTAAGTAATTCTAATTAAAAGATGTATGAATACAATCTAAGAGACAACATCAAAATACTTTTACAAGTAATATTTCAAGAAAGTTCTTAATAATGACATTATAAATTCCTTAAAACCCATAGCCGTGTGCTCTGAAGAGAGTCAACAGTAAATAAGCATGTCACTACAACAGTTCCCCTGAATATTTAGTGGTTCATACTATGTATATGTATATATTGGCTACTCAACTTACTTACAACTTACAACTCCCGTTAGCGCCATGTGTCGCAAAGGGCGCTAATGGAAGCCTTCCATCTGAGACTGTCTGCTGCTTGTTGTGCTTCTCCCGATGTTCTTCATCCAAATTCTGTTCATTACATTCGTCTCCAAGTTTCCTTTGGTCATATATTTCTTTTTCATTGTGGTGTCCACGTCAAGGCGATTCTGCAATCATTCCATGGGTCCATCCTCAGGACTTGACATATATAACTCCGTCTCCTGGTCTTAATGGTGTTGGTGATGCTGCACATGTTGCTGGCTCTTTGGAACTGTTCTGTATTGGAAATCATAGTTAGCAAATATTCTCTTGAAGATTCTACGCAAGTTCTTCAAGTTGCTACGCAAACTGCGCACACATCCTTCAAAAGGCATTGTCAGTTTATTTAAGTCTTATGAGTTTGGATGACCCTTTTCTATTGTTCGCCTCTCTTTCTCAAATAATATTTCATCTCGGCTTCTACGACTATTTTTTTTCTGTGCTGTTATCTAATCTTGTTACATCGATAACAAGTAAATTGTTATTTTCTTTCTAATAAACATCTAAAAATAATGGTGTTAATTATTTTTGAAGAATCGAGATTTTTTGAATGTTTTGGTTAAGTTACGTGCTTTTGATGGCCCATTGAAAGTTATGGCTGTTCGACATGTACACTATGCTTCCACACAATATTCTAGCTTAGACAAAAGTTCTATTTTTATTCAAATGCTTCCTTAAAATTGAAAATTTAAATGCTGCAACTAAAACAAACGCTCTGGTTATCTCATCGATCTAAGCTAGCCAAGGATTGACTCGTTGAGCAAGTTGAAGTAGAGAATATAGTTGATGACAATAAAGTGCATTTTCTGTTTGCCAATTGTAGGCTTAAATTTGCCCATCACAAATACATTAATGTAAAATAATAAATAGAATTTTGTACATTAAATTTAAATAATCTATGTTTTCAAAATGGAAATTTAACTTCATGTACGTTTGTGTGTATGTAAGTTTTGGTATTTAGTCGTTTATTTAAACATTAGTGTTTTTCCTTATGACTAAAAATAGTAACAAATCTTGTCTAGGGATTTCTAGTTTCAACATTCCTTTCATTTTATACAAGGAAACATTATGTAAGATTTTATTATATGTTTGCCCAGAAATTTGGTAAAGTATTGTTTTTTACTTTTATATATCATTATTTTTTCATAAAAATTAATTAATTTATATTTTGTGTGTAAATCGAAAAGTACATGATAGTAATTTATCACTGAGTCAAAGTTTACTTTCAGTTTCGATTTCAATATATGACAATAGAAATTCTATCTTCTATTCAGTCAATGATACATGTATATAGGGAGGAAAGATTCTCCCTATGGCACACCCACGGAACCAACTATTATGTGTACATCAAGTTGCAAGGGGGAGGGGGGTGTCATTGAACGCACCTTCCCTTGTAATGAACAATATTAAAATTAAACACGAAAGTCATTGGCGTATAAGCGTGAATCCGTTTTCATGTGACCTTCAATTTAACACCTTCGCTAGAGATGGATTACTGTAACACACAACTTATGCGTGAAAAGGAAAAGAATGCCAGCATTGAAAGTGAAACAAGGGTATTAAACTATTTCATGGACTAATTCGATCCACAATAAAACAATGATTACCATATATTTTGAAAACTATACTATGTAATCAACCAGATCTGGAAAATCCACCTGCACGAGTTCACAACCTATTTATATCTATATTTTTTTTATTATTTATATCGGGTTATTATTATATTACCGCCGGTAGTCGTCGGAGGTCACATCGATGGTTATTAGATGACGTCTGGTCATAATTACACATAAAAATGTTACCTATTACCCAGTCCATGTATTGCAAATTGTTTATTTTATACCTTTTTATAATTTGGAAATGCGTTTTAGTATGTAATGAACAAAATATGAAAATTTGGGTCTAATCGGTGACCATGCATTCGACAGTTAATGCCCTCTTAATCTGTGGTTGATGGTTGTCTCACTGGCGGATCATATTACAATTAAATAGCGCAATAAAACGGATGTTTTCTAACATTGTTGAAATAGCCACACGAACGAATATATCGACATGCGTCACTGATGTCAATCGAGTTAGAGAGAGGATACATTTTTTTCTCTTTCGGAAATTTCTGCCATCGGTCATGACTGGCAATTCTTGACTACCGACACCACCAAAACTAATTTACCATGGGATGTACATAATCAAGTGATTATAACAACTGCTTGTTTCTTAATCCTAATTTTGAAAGTGTTTATAAAATATACTTGTATTATTCATAATAAAATATTGTTTTTACCAACAACTTAAAATAATCCTATCCAAATAAGTACAATATACAAAATTCAAGATGACAGCAATTATATAATTCAGTACAATAAGAAAAATACATACAATAAATATATTATGTTAAAACAGTAACAGTAACTAAATTTGAAAAAACAATATTGTATGCATTGTTTCAACTATTGGTGTTGCATGTAAGTAGTTTTCATATATGTGGAAATTTAATATATTAAAGAAGTTGTTTTTTAACAAACTGCAGTAAATATTTTCGATCGTCTGTATTCTAAACATATTGGGTTTTAGCATTTCAAATATGATAAAACCTAGATTATAAATGTTCTTCAGTCCAGTATCATTGTTGAATAATAAAATTGAGAAAGGAAATGGTGAATATGTCAAAGCGACAACCACCCGACCATAGAGCAAACAACAGCCGAAGGCAACCAATGGGTCTTCAATGTAGCGAGAATTCTTGAATGCTTACTTATGTTTCTGTTGTGTCGTTGTTCTCCTGTTATATTTGACGCGTTTCCCTTAGTTTTAGTTCGTAACCCGGATTTGATTTTTCTCAATCTATTTATGAGTTTCAAACAGTGGTATACTACTGCTGACTTTATTGTGCCCTTTATATGTCTTATTTTATGTGTGTCGCAAGGTTGCTGTTTCATTGAATCAGATGTATTCCTGACATCACTTTTTATTTAAATGATTTATTTAAACTTATCAATTCAAAGTTAAATACGAATACAATGTAATTTCATCTAATGTGGTTATAGGATATAGAAAAGATTGCACATAAAACATGGATAAAGGTTAACAGTATTGACGAAAAAGCAAAATAATGGACAATATTCAACGTCATCACCAAGTACACAGAGAAACGTTACCGAATAAAAACAGGATTCCGTTCTTTGACAATGGATTGTTATCTGATAGTAGTGATGAGGATTATAACCAAGGAAAACATCTAACATTTGTAAACAACATCAACGAAAATCGACCAAGGTCACACAGGAGTCAGAGGACACCCATTCAGTATAAAAATCAAACACCGTTCTTCAAAAACAACATTAAAACTGCAGATAGAATCAATTACACCGATGATGTCGGCGACTCAAAGAATGATCTCAAAGTTGTTAATAATGTCCGACCTGTTACATCAGAGAACTTCAAAAGATCCTCTGGTTTCTTTCCGAACGGCGATGAAAATGTTGACAGTTGTAGCGATGAAGATGAACCTCCAATTAACCATCTGACACATATAAACCGTATACAACAACATTCTTTAAGGAAAAATAGAGTTAATAAGTTGCCCAATGACGAAGGTAATCACGAAGAACATAATAATTTTGAAAATGAATCTTCTCATTGTTGGAACAATTTGCAGACAAACAATGACACTTCTGCGCATCCACTATATCGAAAATGGCAACCTGAAAGTAAAGATAACTATTGGTTAAGTAGCACAGACAGTACTACTTCGACATTATCATTTGAAAATGGATCAGTTGACGAAATGGACGATGAAAGATTTGTCTCTCTCACTTTTAAGAATGACTTGAAAAGTAAAAACCCTGCTGGCTACCAGAATCTTCAAACACATCCTTCTTTCGTGGCAGACGAGACAAAACCAGCGGCAAGCAGATTTTTTTTCAATAATTGTTCTGATGAAGACGAAGAGGACCACACTAACTTTGGTGAATTTTTAACTTGTAAAAATAAGTTCACACCATTAGGTCAGAATCATTTACCGATTAATAAATTCACAAACGTACAAACAAACGAACAGAACAATGATACCGAAAGAAAAAATCCATCAACAGAAACTTTCATACAAACAAGGGATATAGATGACCGTCAACCCATGGATCAGTATGACAACTCAAAGAGAGGAAATGTTGATTTAGCGCCAAAACAGTGTACTGCAACTACGAATGATACTGAAATTGTTAATGCATCTGACAACCAAAGATCTGGTATTCAACAGAAGAATACAACGACCATAAGTTACAATCGAAAGACAGAAGCATCACCATCTTCTGTACAACAAGCAGATACATATGGCCATGTGACTGAGGATCATAGGTTTAACGAGTCAAAGACATCTGACACTATAACACTAAGCTTTGAACTCAAACTCAATACCAGTAAAACACAGGCTACAATAGAAGAGGGCCGTAAGGGTGATGCAACATCATTAGTAGAACTTGAGAAAACCGTGACATCCAAAGCAAAAGTCTGTCAAGCCGATTTTTCTGAATTTAACGATGACGAAATTCAAAGAAAAATCAAATTAAATAGCCACCCTAATGAAGAAGTTGAAAAAAGCACAACAGAGTATATGCCTAGTATGTCCGACTTTTTCTGTAAACCAGATGTACATAAATCGTCAAACAATCACACTTTAGAACAAGAGAATGTTCAAAGTCGAGAAATAAAACCGAACAATCACCCTTTAGAACAAAGGAGTCTTCAAAGTCAAGAAATAAAACCAAACAATCATATTTTAGAAAAAGAGAGTCTTCAAAGTCAAGAAATAAAACGAAAAAATCACACTTTAGAACAAGAGAATGTTCAGAGTCGAGAAATAAAACCAAACAATTACCTTTTAGAACAAAGGAGTCTTCAAAGTCAAGAAACAAAACCAAATAATCAAAGCTTAGAACAGAGAAGTCTTCAAAGTCAAGAAATAAAACCAAGCAACCATTTTTTAGAACAAGACAGTTTTCAACGTCAAGAAATAAAACGAAACAATCAAAGTATAGAAAAAGGGAGTTTTCAAAGTCAAGAAATAAGACCCAACAAAGAAAATTTCGGACAGGGGAGTCTTCCAAGTCAAGAAATAAAACCAAACAATCACAGTTTAGAACAACGGAGTCTTCAAAGTCAACAAACAAAACCACTGATGACACAATATAATCCTTTTCGGACAACGTTCAACTCCGTGGGTCTTCGGTCAGAAGGTAACGTATGCTATTGTTTACCGTGTTATTTGCTAGAATAAAATATCAGTGAACATAAGAATGCATACTATTTGATACATTTATTTCCTCATGACTTCAAGTTCAAGTTTGAAGCAACTTTTCGAACTTTCAATGTCAAATTTGAACCAAAATACATTCTTTTCATTGTTTACTAGCTTGCAATGACAAATTAAACCAAATTACGTTTGTTAAATCGTATTCTTCTTATTTCAAGGTCAAACAATATTCGAAATGAGACTGAAGGACACCAAATTAAACCGTATTACGGGAATAGATAATGATGACGACGATTTGGAAATCGACGGTGAGAAATCTCATTCAAGTACTGGTAAGATCTGGCATAAACCTTGCCATGAATCAAACGACATTTCTGTACAAAGCTGTTGTATGTATGATGTTATTTCATTAAATATGAATGCATGTGTACAGAAAAGAAAAGTTTGATAAACATGCATGTACTGAATGAAGAATTCAGATTCATTGAATTAACAACATTATACAGCTCTTTTAAGGTACTAGTATGACAACAACCAAGAGGCGTTCCGAAATTTGATTTAATTTCCCTATAAAATGCAACCATCATCTGACATGAACGCATGTTTTCCTATGACAACTTCACAACAATGCTTTGGAACAAACATAAAAATTGATATAACTCGTCATTTCATGGTTGTAGCAAAATGTAATTATAAAAAATGAAACACTTTATAAATTGCATGCGCTTTTCTGGATTTGCCTTCAATATGATCAGTAACGCTCAAAGCCGAATATTTGAAGGCCAATGCTGTATGAGAACCGAAATAATAATTTTATAGGGTTGCGGAAGCGTTGATTCTGCGCACACTTATACTTATGATGCAATTCTGCTTCTGCGCTAAATACAAATGTGCTTCGGTCAACGCTTTAACACCCAATACAATTACAGAATGAAATATTTAAGTCGAAGATTGATTTTATGGGAACAAACTAAGGTTCGCGTGCAATCTCAAGACCTTGATATTTTTATTTTACGTGTATTGTTTATAACGTTTGCTATTTCATTATTATTTTAGGATTTACTAAATAAAAATGACTATATTAATGCCTTTCACAGAAAAGCAACGTAAAACTGAACCCACAAAGCTCCAAAAAGACAATATCAACTCTTCAGTAGTTAATAAGCCAAAGGAGAAAAGGTCACACACTAGAAGACAGTCCTCACAGGGAGAATATAAACACACGTGTACAGGTAACAATTGTATATCATGGGGTGAATTTTCCGTGGATTTACCGTGCTTCAATGTTGACCAGAAAAAACTAACCCTATTGTAATTCTGAAAATATTTGTAAACGAGATCCCTTTTCTTAAAGTAAGACAATTAGGGAGGGAAGGCTAAATAATGTTTTTCTAATATCTTCTATAGTATTTGTTTCCAATCTACTAGTACACTGAACTTTATAGATACTAGTATTTAACTTTTCGATTCAGTAATGAAGTTTTGTATTTGCGCCAGACGCGCGTTTCATCTACTAAAGACTCATCAGTGACGCTCGAATACAAAAGGTTAAAAAGGCTAAATAAAGTACAAAGTCGGAGAGCATTGGAGACTAAAAATTCCTAAAAGTTTCGCCAAATACAGCTTGGATGTTCCTGTGGTAGAAAAACCTTAGTATTAAAGAAATTTTGTAAACAGTTAATTTATAATTATGACTATATCAATGACAATTCATGCCAGCACAGAAGTACTGACTAGTGGGCTGGTGATACCCTCGGGGAATAAAAATTCCACCAGCAGTGGCATCGACCCAGTGGTTGTAAATAAACTCATCATAGTTACCAGGATTGAAATTTTGTATTTGCACCAGACGCGCGTTTCAGTAAGCCATTTGATATTCGTATTTAATTTTTCGATTCTGTGAGCCATTTACTTTTTCTATTTAACTTTTCGATTCAGTAATTAAGCCATTTGCTATTCGAATTTCAGTTTTTCGGTTTAGTAAGTTATTTGATGTTTCTATTGAACTTTTTGCTTAAACAAGCCCTTATATATATATCTATTTAACTTTTCCGTCTCGAAACTCAATCCAAACAATTATTCCGTTTCAGGGTGTGGTCGTAAAGATTGCGATGGAAACTTCATGAAGTTGTTAAGAGCAATGATCAAAACAGGTCGTCAGAAAGGTTTTGAGATCAGGAATGTTGTACCCGACGGAAACTGTATGTTTGCTGCTGTCATTGATCAACTTGAACTTCTAGATGATTGTCATACCAGTCCTTTTGCTCTTCGACAAGCATGTACCAAGTTCCTGGAGTGTAACCCGAACAGTGAAGACGGCACACCTTTCTGTCTTTTCCTTGATGCTGAGTCATGGGAAGAGTATTTGTCCAGGATTAGTCAAGAAGGACAGTGGGGAGATCATCTCATGTTACATGCAATAACAAATGTAGGTTTATTATTATATAATTTAATTTTGGATGTAACGCGTAGTCTAATTGGCAGACAGTTTTTCGTCTATCAGCTAATAGCCATAATTTTGTCATGTGACAGTAACGTTTTCTTATGATTCACGTAAAATCAAATTTAGAATTGAATTGTAAGGAATGACTAATATATTTTCTGCATTTTCGAAATAACGTTAAATGAGGTGCACATTTTAAAATAACCCGCTACTTTCTTGCCACTTTCCTGTAGGTACGAACTTAATTTATCTTGCTATAAAACCAGGTTTTACCAACCCTTTTCGTTGTAAATTACCTGTACCAAAACAGGAATATTACTGTTGTTTTTTTCACTCGTTCCGTTTTTTTATAACATTTGATTTTGTCGGTTTTTATGGATTCTCCTTACCTTGTAGTGCGGTTTTTATGGAATTCTCCTTACCTTGTAGTTCGGTATTTTTTATATAAACTTTTTTTTCGTATTATTTCAAAGTAAGGTGAGAATGCTGGTTGATCACATAAACTATCAAAGAAGACAAGAATAATTTACAACACACAAATGACCGCCTTTACCGTTTTTTTCTTCAAATATGTTAAACTTCCTCATTAAACTTTTTATTTATTAGTTGAATAGGTTGAATATCAGATACTCCAAGAAATTAGCTCAGTGAATGTTTTTATGGTTTGATATTATTAGTTACATAGTGTGCTAGTGACCTAATACGGTATATATGGGGTCAGTAAATTCCATATGGGGTGAGAGCGAAGCTCGAATCCCCATATGGAATTTACTGACCCCATATATACCGTATTACGTCACTAGCACACTATGTAACGAATTTATCTTACCGACTATCTTAACGTGTGAAATTAAGACTAGTGATTCTCAAAATGAGCAAGTCTTCAATACTGTTAGCACTAAGAAAATACTTCCATTGATCCTATCGTTATGCAAACAATAACGACTTGTAAGGTTTAAATGTGTTTTATGAATTTATTTCAATCTTAATGATCAATTTCTTCGTCTGTTGGAACTTTTAAGATTTTTTCTCAGTACCGTTTTGTTTTTTATAAAGGGACATAACACCATTACTCAACGTGTATGAAATAAGCCCCGCCCCATTCTTACCTAATAAGGCATATAAAGGGACGTAACTCCACTACTAACCGTGTATGAGATAAGCCCCGCCTCCCTACTAACCTAATATCAAATATACACGGTTTGCACGCGGACTCTTTTAACCAATCATATTCCTGGAAATGTATAGGAGGTAAGATAAATTAAAATACTGTTTACACTTCTTTTACAGGTAACAAATAGAAATATAACAATTATAAATGGAGAGGACGAAAAGAAATGGACCACTTTACATCCCCTGTTAAAAGATTCTGCAAAACAAGATCCACTGTATCTAGGTCACGTGGGAGAACTTCATTATGTCAGCATGAGACCAATACCTCAGAAAGGTAAGCATTTACATTGCAAATGCAAGAAATAATTGCAAAATATGAAATATGTTTTAATCTTTTGTCATGCATTGTAAGATTGTACATATAAAAACAAAATGTTTGCTCCACTATTGCATGCATACTTGTATTTTCATAACGAAGTTTGGAGTCACTTAGGCGACGATTCCCTCACACGATTCTGAAAACACTTTTAAGGTACCTTTGTCTTCACTAGATTCGTTATTATACATATCTGTAGTTCTTATGAAGATTTTCAAGAAAGTTTAGGTTAATATACGTATTATGATTTAAGTTGACAGTTGTAATATTGACGTCTATGAGCAAATAGTTCGTGCATGTTCCCAGAGGAGAACAACTTAACAATGAATTTAAAAGGCATGTCCTGTAACAGGGGTGAACCGAAATGTGGGGCAGGTAATTGGACTTCTATTAGAAAATGAGGTAATATGGATAGTGAAAGAAATTATACCTTGCAATAGGCTACATAGGTTCCCCTTAATGAGTTATTGCATGAGTGGTATTTATGAAGACTCATTAAAGTGTTCGTTGAAAACGATGTCATCAGTTTTATTTATTTGCAAGATTTTGTTAGACACGAAGCCTTCGGTGTAAAGTATCATGAAAGTCCGGAGCATGCACGTATAAGGACCCGTCTTAAGACATCGGCAAGCTTATAGTATCATAAGATCGGAGTTATGCCGCTTTAATTGTTTGACGACTACAACTAAAACTGACGAAATTGGCAGATAACCCAATCTTTAAATTTCATCATGAAGAATCAGTTATTGCGAGTTATTGCGAGCAACTAAAAATAAGTTGCATATCATTTTTAATTGAAATACTTGAGAATGTATAAAAAAAAACACAAAAAAAAACATTGGTACTTACGGTACACAATTTCAGTTTTCAATATTTTTTTGGAAGCTGCCTGAAATGAAAACAATCAAAACTTTATAATATTAATTTTCAATTTACACATACAATGAAGTGAATTGATTTATGTATGATTTAAGTCACAAAAAATGATAATATAGATATCTATCATCATGAACGTATCCGAAATTTGCTATGTGTGTATACGAAAACAAGGAAATATTAAATAAAGTTCATAAGTGCTGTTATTTAATCCTTTTAATGTGCTTTTCGTATGCACTGGAAATAAGTGTTTTCCACTTTATATTGGGAACATACAACAGATTTTACATATCAACTTAAGGAGGTTTCAACTTCCTCTTACTTGATGTTTTTCCACCAATAGTTTTATGAATTTTATTAAAAATACTTAAAAGTCATCCAAAATGAAAGATATTTAAAGAGTATTTCTTTGCTGTAAAATTTAAAAAATGATTATATAATTGCTCATGCGCTGTGAATTCGGTAGCATATATGTTTATTTTACGAAGTACTGAAGCACAGGCTCCACATCTTTTATAGCCACACAAATAATAGTGGACGGGGTTTAGCATATCTGTAAGCAACCATCCCATAGCCTTGGACATTCAGATAACATAACATTGCAAGAAAACCTGTAAAAATATAAATCGGGAATGGTTTGACAAAGTAACTGTTGGAAGCAAGGTTGTCGTTGGTTCACGTCTATCTTTTTTTTTCTTTCATAAATTGATTTGTTATAAATTTGGTCGTTGGTTGTCTCACCTGACTTTTTTTCACATTTTCATGTCTATATAGGTAGATCTTTCTTCGTTTTCTTTTCTTAGCTGATATGAAAGGGAAAGGGAATGCGTTTACATTTGGTCTGTAGCTTCATTATGTTGATTTTTAGCAGGTACGCAATTTCAACTGCATTGAAGACACTTGTTGTTTGTGTGATATTTTAAAACACTTGATTGAATATGTAAATTTGGTAAATTTGGGAACTGTAATCTCTGATCGTTGTTTGAACAGAAACTGCACATTTCAATGTTTTACAACCGAATGCATTTCAATAGGTTCGATCCCCGGCTCTGTTCAAAAGTCCTGAATTGGTGTTTCGGCTTCGATGAACACGCGTTATTAACTGAGTATCAGAAAAGACTGGTCGGCTTTGAGTTAATATATCATGTAAGCGTATGCTGAGCGTAGGGTTATATAAAAGTCTTTCTAAGAAATGGAGCTTGCTAGCATTTTAAGAAATCAGTTCAGTCGTTCTACAACAAATCACTTTTTAAGTTGATATTATATCAACATGTTAACGTAAAAATAAACATGTTATAACTGACAATTTCTTTGGATAGTAACATATCAATCAAACGATCATCATTTAAGAATTGAATGCTCTTTTTTGTAACTTTATAGGGGTGTAAAGGCGTTGACCGAAGTACATTTTGTATGAAGCGCGGAAGCGCTTCATACTAAAATGTGCGCACGGTCAACGCTTTTACACCCCTATAAAGTTACAAAAAAAGCATTCAATACTTATAATTACATTTTTACCTATAGGATCATGAAAACACGCCTTTTATCAAGGTTTTATTTCATTTACCTGTGCACTTTATTGTGGGACCTCGTGTTATCATGAATGAAAAGTTGCATTGTGTAATGCAATTGATTAAGGAATGTCTCGAGATTGCTAGTTAGCCAATCAGAATAACGTATTATAACGAAACATACATCTAATGTAATTATATCTTTATGATTATTTCTTAAATACATATCGAGATGTACAACGAATGTTATTTTATTTCAGAATCTGAATTCCAGGATGATGAATATACATCTATTGATCTGTATAATATAATGCCAAGTCTTCCAAATTTAGAAGGTATGCTTTATTTCTGAAGTTTAAGGATGTTCGATCCTCTAATTTTTTTAATTGTTTTTGCCAGATATTCGCCCAATAACCCCCGCCTCTTTTACCATTATAATTTGATTACTTATAGTTTAAAATATCATCTTTGAACATCTTTTAATATCCTTGATATTTTTTCATAGTTTTGAAAGAAAATATGTGCCAATGTTAGATGAATGAAAATCTAGAAAGAATTAATCAATGACTTATTTATATCTCCAACACAAGAACACGGACACATTATTTTTTTCTGCTTTTCCAGTTTCTTTATTTATATTCAATCAATTTGTTACAGTCTTTAATTTAAAATGCTAGTTATTTTAAAACAGAGTAGCGAACATCCTTAACCGATTAAAGGGAAATCACACTATTGTTTATACGCATCGCTCTCGGCGCCGCTATAGTGTCGTGACTGTATTATGACGTCGCCGTTTTCGAGTCCGTCGTAAAGGTTGCTAATTTATGAAATAGCGAGCCGCTCGAAGGGACATTCCACTAAAGCAGAAGAAATGATAATGGACAAATCATATGTTTTACAACTAATATGTTGTACTAGCGAGTTTCTTGATTGCATTGGAGTTTACGGAATACAAAATAATGTGCAAATACTGCAGAATAAAAAGCAAAAAAAACCCCAATGATTAGAGAATGATGAGGTGCTGAAATATAAAGAATAAAAAATATTGGTAACACAAAATAAACATTAGTAAATGCATGACCCTCTATCCAGACCATTATCATGATAAAAAGGATCTAACAATACAAAACACATAATCATCATGCATAATCAACACTAAGAACGTCGGTGACATATACTTTTTATACGACCGCAAATTTTGAAAAAATTTTCGTCGTATATTGCTATCACGTTGGCGTCTGCGTCGTCGTCGTCGTCGTCGTCGTCGTCGTCGTCGTCGTCGTCGTCGTCCGGCGTCCGAATACTTTTAGTTTTCGCACTCTAACTTTAGTAAAAGTGAATAGAAATCTATGAAATTTTAACACAAGGTTTATGACCATAAAAGGAAGGTTGGTATTGATTTTGGGAGTTTTGGTCCCAACATTTTAGGAATAAGGGGCCAAAAAGGGCCCAAATAAGCATTTTCTTGGTTTTCGCACCATAACTTTAGTTTAAGTTAATAGAAATCTATGAAATTTTGACACAAGGTTTATGACCACAAAAGAAAGATTGGGATTGATTTTGGGAGTTTTGGTTTCAATAGTTTAGGAATAAGGGGCCAATAAAGGGCCCAAATAAGCATTTTTCTTGGTTTTTGCACAATAACCTTAGGTTAAGTAAATGGAAATCTATGAAATTTAAACACAATGTTTATGACCACAAAAGGAAGGTTGGTATTTATTTTGGGAGTTTAGGACCCAACAGATTAGGAATTAGGGGCCAAAAAGGGACCCAAATAAGCATTTTTCTTGGTTTTCGCACTATAATGTTAGTATAAGTAAATACAAATCTATGAAATTTAAACACAAGGC
This sequence comes from Mytilus edulis, assembly GCF_963676685.1. Taxonomy (NCBI): domain Eukaryota; kingdom Metazoa; phylum Mollusca; class Bivalvia; order Mytilida; family Mytilidae; genus Mytilus; species Mytilus edulis. The sequence goes on from NC_092348.1 coordinate 82,115,448, forward strand.
TTATGACCATAAAAGGAAGGTTGGTATTGATTTTGGGAGTTTTGGTCCCAACAGTTTAGGAAAAAGGGGCCCAAAGGGTCCAAAATTAAACTTTGTTTGATTTCATCAAAATTGAATAATTGGGGTTCTTTGATATGCCGAATCTAACTGTATATGTAGATTCTCAACTTTTGGTCCCGTTTTCAAATTGGTCTACATTAAGGTCCAAAGGGTCCAAAATTAAACTTAGTTTGATTTTGACAAAAAATGAATCGGTTGGGTTCTTTGATATGTTGAATCTAAAAATGTACTTAGATTCTTGATTATTGAAGTTTTTTTGGTCCAGTTTTCAAATTGGTCTACATTAAGGTCCAAAGGGTCCAAAATTAAACTTTGTTTGATTTCATCAAAAATTGAATCCTTGGGGTTCTTTGATATGCCAAATCTAACTGTGTATGTAGATTCTTCATTTTTGGTCCTGTTTTCAAATTTCAAATTCTACATTAAAGTCCAAAGGGTCCAAAATTAAACTAAGTTTGATTTTAACAAAAATTGAATTCTTGGGCCTCTTTGATATGCTGAATCTAAACATGTACTTAGATTTTTGATTATGGGCCCAGTTTTCAAGTTGGTCCAAATCAGGATCTAAAATTATTATATTAAGTATTGTGCAATAGCAAGTCTTTTCAATTGCACAGTATTGTGCAATGGCAAGAAATATCTAATTGCACAATATTGTGAAATAGCAAATTTTTTTTTAATTAGAGTTATCTTTCTTTGTCCAGAATAGTAAGCAAGAAATATCCTATTTGTGCAATAGCAAGAATTTTTTTTAATTGGAGTTATCTTTCTTTGTCCAGAATCAACTTAAATCTTTGTTATATACAATATACAATGTATATACACTTTTTACTACCAACTGATAAATTTAAATAATCTTTACCATTCAGTGATAACAAGCAGTTTTTTTACATCTTAATATTTTATGATGTATTTAAATGAGTAGTTATTGTTGCAAACTCCATTAGAAATTTGAATTGATATCAGTTTTGAAAAAGGGAAACGGGGATGTGAAAAAAAAGGGGGGGGGGGGGTTAAATTTTTCTCATTTCAGATTTCATAAATAAAAAGAAAATTTCTTCAAACATTTTTTTGAGAGGATTAATATTCAACAGCATAGTGATTTGCTCAAAGGCAAAAAAAACCTTTTAAGTTCATTAGACCACATTCATTCTGTGTCAGAAACCTATGCTGTGTCAACTATTTAATTTTAGATTTAAAAAGTTTGAAGAAGAAATCTTTAATTGATTTGTAAAATCTTGGCATTTGTTTTGTGTAAAAAAAACCCATGTAATGTCAAAAATTTGATCACAATCCAAATTCAGAGCTGTATCATGCTTGAATGTTTTGTCCATACTTGCCCCAACTGTTCAGGGTTCGACCTCTGCGGTCGTATAAAGCTGCGCCCTGCGGAGCACCTGGTTTTATTTTCTTATTTATATGTTCAATATCTAATTGAATTCTCAATTTAAATAAATTCTATGGACGGGTCATTTACTGATCTTGACCTTAAGTGCAAAAATGAAAATGCTACTCGAAACGGACAAAATGTATGGCAAAAAAAATAGCCGAAAGTGGTCATGAAATGTCACAACTTTGGCAGCATATCGCCTTGATGCGGTATGTAGGGTTCAGCGTATATTTTCGGGGGTGGGGGGATACTAATAGACCATAAGCAACAGCATGTTAGCGTACAGCTTCCGGATCTGTAATTTGTAGTTTTCTGTCCAACAGAGGGTTGTAAATAAGAACAATGAATTTCAATTTCCAGTTTTCTCATATCACATGCATGAAACTTCATAACTATAGTCTTCTATACTACATGTATAAATAATTCATCAAACATCTCATTTCATATTAGTATTTATCCGGCTTAGCCTGTCGGGTTTTTACAATGCAGAGTTAAAATTCATATGTTCTAGTTCTGAATATGCATTAAACTTGCCACTGGACATACATATGTGAAGTGCTATTTGAAAACGTTATTTATTTCACATTTGACGACAGAAATGATCCAAGTGTCGTCCATCTTTCCCAAATGTTCCTTAATGATATCTAACGCCTCTGAACCCTGAACAGATGGGGCAAATTTGGATACTATATTCAAGCTTGATACGGTCTAAATTTTGATTGTGATCAAATTTTTGACATAATATAGGTTTCTGACACAAAATAAATGTGGTCAAAGGTATTAAAATATGTTGTGCAATACTGTGCATTTTGAGATTTCCTCTTGAGATATTTCGAAAAATTTGCAGAAAAAAATATGAAACGCCACCCCCACCCCTCTTAGAGTAATTACCCTCAAACTCAATCACAGCCTTCCCTTTGTGGTATGAAACCTTGTAGTACAATTTTAGATAGATCCATACACTTAAACACAAGTTATTGTAAAATAGTAAACTTAGAAAAATGTTTGTGTTTGGCCCCTAGTTCCTGATCGTTTGGAGCAATTACATGTACCCCCAAACTCAATTTCAACCTTTCATTTGTGATATTGAACCTTGTGGTACAATTTCAGAAAGATTCATTACTCCTTAATGCCATATTAGAAATTTATGAAAATCAAAAAGGAATTTACATCAACAGATAAATGTATAAACAATTTAGCAAAGTTGTATGAGAATTGGTGAAAGCGTTATTGAGTTATAATTGTCCGAAAACTTGAAAATTCCCCCTTTTTTAATGAATAAAACCCTGTAACTCGGAAACGTAAAATCAAAATTCATAAAAAAACGAAAGGGAGCTCACGTCAATAGATATAAATAATCCCGCAAAGTTTAATGCCAAATGGTTAAAGCGTTTTTCAGTTAATGTCCGACATATTGACGACGGACGAACGGACAGAGGTATACCATCATACGTCCCGTAACCAGTCGTATAAAAATTCAACACGTTCGATACATTTGGCATTACAAGTCTCTAACAAGAGAAATATTTAACACACACACACACACGCATGTATTAATGTTGAGTTATATACATGTCTCACAGAGTACTGCTAAACTGTAACAAACACATTAATGGTCCGTCTGGTGAAAGAATATTCGACTCATATAGACAAATGTTTTGTGCTGATGTTCATGTAATATTTGCCACTGAAAGTTTTGCAAAAATCAAGAAAACAATGGGGGAAAAACAAACAAAAAACTAGTAATAATAGTTCAGATGTAAGTCAGAACTTCGGTACTGACATGATTTAACCAACTTTACTAAAATTGTCCGTTTATAAAGTGCCGAGTTTGTGGCTATTTAAGCACGGCATTTCAGGTTTTAAATCCCGGTGCAAATGGACAGGTTAGTGAATTTATTCTGTTTGTAGTCTAAATGGAACGTGTTACTTTTCAGCCCAGATACCCTCAATTTTCCGGAGTAGAAGGTTCTTGATCTGCAAGCCATAATTTTTTTCTTTAATACGGCATGAGGCACACATTCGTTTTTCCTATACAACAAATGCAATTATTTTTTTTAGATGACTTCAACTTTGACAATTACTTTATAATTAACTGTTACTTTATGTTTTTAGCAATGAATAATCAAAATACCTTGAAAAAATGTTATTACATTTTTAGTGAAAAGGTTTAACCCAATAGTTCCAAGTATTGCAAGAAATGCTGCTATGCCAGCAACGTCGTTCTATAACGTTAAGAGAAAAAGTTATAATTCCCGCCATAAATCGATAATAAGATTATTTCTGTTGTAGCGGATTTAAAACATCGGTGACCCCCCTTTTTTATTTATGCTTTTAAAATCTCCCCTGAAGCTACAACTTATGCAGAAGTTTGAAGGAAAAAACATTAGTAGATTTATTTTTATTTCAAGAAAAATCTATAATAAAGGCAATTAAAAATGGCGGGAAATGTAAAAAGGCCTTACAAAATAAGGAAACTGAGAAAAATAAATGTGTATAAGATAACAGTTACAATTGACTGTTTTAGTTCAACCAGTTAAACATCGTTTTTCAATAATTTTGCCTTCTTTTAGCATTTCCGAGCGCTATTTCTATATTACGGTATAACGCAATTCTTTACTTTTTGATGACGTCATATCTCGAAAACAACATCGGTGACCCAAATTTTTTTTCCGCCTAAAATATTGAAATAAGTATGATCTGTCTAAATGCAAAATTTCAATGAATTATTATTAGTAGTTTAAATAGTGTGATTTCCCTTTAGATATCCACTCATTAACCCCGACATATTCAACGACAGAGAATAATATTAACACAGACAATATACACATCATAACAATAAACTGCCAAGTGAACATTAACAATTCAAAAAATTATAGTTTTACTAAAATTTCCTTTCTTTGCTAAACACGTAAATAAAACGAAGTATAAAATTGAGAATGGAAATGGGGAACATGCCAAAGAGACAACAACCTTACCAAAGAGCAGAAGGCCACCATTGGGTCTTCTATAATCCTGCACCTGGTGGCGGGCTTCCGCTGTCCCCTAATGTGTATTAGTTCAGAGAAAATGGACGTCATACTTAACTCATGAACATTTAAATGAACTTAATTAAAAAAACAACATACAACACTTAAAAAGGCCAGAGGCTCCTGACTTGGGACCGGTGCATAAATGCGTTTGGGTAATTATGTTCAGTGAGCAGTACGCACGGTATGCTAACTATTGCACTGTCAATTGTATTGCAGTTGTTTTTGCGGTTACTGAAAATTGATTTGAAAATTGAAAGATTTCTAATTCGCTGTGTTCATGTCTTGTTGATATAAGTTCCTTATAACTACTTCTATAAATTCCACTTGCACATGTACTGCATTGCATTTTTTTTGTGACTGCTTATCTTGTTTTTTTTTGTGTTTTTTTTTATAGAAACTGCTCATGAAGATATGTTTCTTGAGGACTACATTGATCCTTGGAGTGAAATACCTGCAGTTCATTTTACATTTCTTGTAAAACAGTTTATTCCCATTAAAGCTACAATCAAGTATGCAGATAGTATGTGCCATCAGGCTTTTGCGCTTGAATCGTCAAGTGACGACTTTGTAGGGGGTTCCAATAGTTCATTTCAATTAAAAGCAATCGGAGATGTAGTCGAAGGATTTTTTGTTACACTTGACGGAAAACCTGAGGATGATTGTTTTGGATTCTGGGTGGACGTTGGAATTATATGCTCACTGACCATTTGCATAGCATATCCTCAGAACTTTGAGAACACTGGAACTATTGACCAATCTGACGTCACTGTTTGTACTAGAAGTACTCATTCAGGATATGCAAGGCTTTTAGCTCGATATCCAGATACGTGGGGATTTAAAAGAAAAGCCGAAGGTGGAAGGACCTACTACATTCCTAACACACATGACAAGTTCGAAGATTCTAGTGTAACAAAGCGAATCAAAGACCAATATGCAAATCAAAACCCGATGATTGTTCATTTATTTTCCAAGAAATATTCTGGTATATATAGCCCGTTTTGGCCAGAAGGAGCCATGGCCTGGCGGTCACGTTCTAGAGATGCAAACTGGCCATCACCAGACCTTATAGAATCCATTGTAAGTGAAGGTGTTTATTATATTGGTAATCCACACTCCAACAGCCCCAAACCTGATATAGAATTTCAAATCTGTTTCGGTGTTGCGGAACGACGACTTGCAAATGAAGCACTATCCAAAGAACAGAGATACTGTTTTATAGTTTTCAAAGCATTGGTGAGCCATACCTTGATGGGAGACGAATCAATCGAATCTGCTCATTTAAAAAGCGTGTTTTTCTCATGTTGCGAACAAGTTCCACAACAGTATTGGTCATCCAGAGTAAGCGGATGTATTTTGTATTTAATTGACACTTTAACTAGACAGATAGACAATGGAAATATACCAAATTACTTCATTTCATCAAATAATATGATAGACCATCTCTCACAGGAACAATTACAGGGAGTTCTTGGGAAGCTACAGAATCTTCGGACTAATCCTCTAATAGCCTTGTACAGCATAGCCTACCAGAATATGGTTACAAACGCAGATGAGATCTATCAAGATATACGTATGGACATCGAGGACTTTCATGAACATAAAAGTGTCCGACATTCGGTTATCTTTGCATTGGTACCAGCTAAAATTAAGCAAGCCGCAAAATATATAGAACGTAATAGTTTCGATGTAGCGATAGAAATTATACAAGAGGCCCACGAGGATAGATTGTTAGTAAGTACATGTGAAGATAACATTCCGTTTGTAGCTTTCGTTACGGAAGTGACAAACAGCTTTGGATTGACCAAACAATGGTGGTTATGTGTCCATGCCGACGAAACTCTTGGAACAGCTCTAGCTGCAGAACTAAGCTTGCTCCACAGTCCCATGCCGCTTCACGAAATCGTTGGGACTGAAACTGCTGATCGATATGGAGACCTTTTGATTCCGAGGCCTTTAGCTGAAAGTCTCTGTTCACTTTGCTATGACTTCTACATTTACCTTTCACTAAAACACCGAAAGAAGAAGGCAGTAGCATTCCTCGTGAAGGCGAGACAGGTTTTCATCCATATCAACCAATTTGGAACTATTCAACAAGACTTCCCGTGTACAATAGATCCAGAGGATTTCAATTTGCATCATATATTCAAAATATACAGATCTCTTGTTCAAAGTTTTATTATGACTACATCATCTGAGTCTTTGTGTGCCCTACGACTAGACGAAATTGCCATGGAAACACAGGCAATAAGTGAAAAAGTTAATACCGAAGAGGCGTACACTATCTTGTTATTGATGTGGAAATTCTTAGGAAATACAGAGAAGTTTAATGCGGTATCTGCAATACTTGACCGATTTGCTGCACAAACACCAACAGGAACTCAGCAGATCTCATCGTAGAGTTTGTTAACTTATGTGTGATTGAGGTGTAAATATGTTAAACTCTTTTGAACGTTTCAGTTTTATGAATGTTTTATATAAATAAAGTCTTATTTACATTTTCCCGAATGAGATTGGAGTACATAAGGAGAGAAACATACATCTAATGGCTGATGTAAAACCTGGTCATACTGCTCCGATTTTATTAACCTACTCCCTATAGAAGATATTGGTCTTGGATATGATGTTTTGGTTTTATCATTTATTTGGTGTGTATGTACCTTTTATCATGAACACTTTGATAGGTATATAGGACTTTGAATGGAAAAAAAGATCAGCAAGTTTAGATCTACAAATAAGTTAAATTGGCCAAAATATTCAGTCTACACCTTGTAGGAATTATTGTCCATAAAATGACAAATTTATCATTTTAGTTTTTGTTTTTGCCTATTATCTTGAAAAATATAAAAGATAAGTAGAAACTTGTCAACAAGACAACCCCTACAAATAGGTCATCATAAATGAAATTGTCAGTTGTTTTCTTGGGGGAATAATGGACATTAATTGACGAATTTTACCCTTCATGTGTTCTGGAACATATAATTAGTTATCAAGGGTACACGGCTTATTATTTGATACGCCAGACGCGCGTACTGTCTACACGAGGCTCATCAGTGACGCTCAGAGCAAAATATTTAGAAAGCCCTAACAAGTACAAAATTGAAGAGCATTGACAACCTAGAATTCCAAAATATTTGTGCCAAATACGGCTACAGTAATCTATGCTTTGGATAAGAAACTCCTAAGTATTTCGAATAATTCATACTTTAGCAAACGGTAAATTTATAAAAGTGACCATATAATTAATACTCATGTAAACACCGAAGTGCTGACTACTGGGCTGGTTATACCCTCGGGGACGAAACGTCCACCAGCTGTATAGGATTGAGAGAAACTGTAAACAAACAGACATTATCAGCAGTACAAGATCTACAAAAATGAGATTTCAGACTATCATGTTGAAGTGTACCCATATTTTAACTATTATATTATTGTGTCTGGTTATTTAACGCATCAATGTAAAAATATCGGAAATTGATGAGACTGTCATTAAAGTGAGAGGGTTAGCGCTATAGAACCAGGTTTAATCCACCATTATCTACATTTGAAAATGCCTGTACCAAGTCAGGAATATGACAGTTTTTGTCCATTCGTTTTTGATGCGTTTTGTTATTTGATTTTGCCATGTGATTATGGACTTTCCCAATTGATCTTCCTCTAAGTTCAGTATTTTTGTGATTTTACTTTTTTCCATTGTTTAAGGTGCACACTGACCTCTGTTGAACCTCGTTTTAAATACATAGAAAATATTTCCTAGCAATAAGAAACATATTTTATTTCCATTGTAAAACGTTGATTTTCTAAATTTCTAATAGTCTCTCCAAACAATAATGTTTTCATCGATATGATAGAAATGTTCTCGTTGGTTTACACTTCGATAAACAAAGCTGCGAGAATTACTTTCGTAACCTATGTAATCTCATTGTGATTATTTCGAATTTTAACCATGTTTTTGATTTAATCGGAATAGTTAACACATTTTGAAAAATATATTGAACGCTTATAATTCTCAACACAAACATTTTTTTTTTAATTTCAACTTTCTTTGAACCTAGGAATTCAATTCCTAGACATCGCGCAATCGTACAAGAATATATCGCAGTGAGTTCAAACAGATTACGAAAGTACATAGATGCCTCATCATAGTCTATTGAACTTGACAATTTTTTTTTTAAACGGACCAATCACATTCAAGTATTTGTACTTATGCAAATCATAGACGAAAATTTCTGCATGAGCAACAATAGAAAACAATGCAATTAGTTTTAATAAAATGTTTTTAATTTTGTGCGACAGTACAGGTAAGTATATGAGTCTTACAAAAACTCTGTTTAAAAAACATCAGAAGATACCTAGAGATCAAACAAAATCAAATATCGATGCAATACAAAACAGCTCCTACGACAACAGAAAACCCAGTACACAAAATACAATTCAGTAAGCAAATGATTAAGCAACACGAATCCCATTAAAAGCAGGGATGAACTTTAATAAAGCCGTCCTAGTTCCACTAGTGGTACCTATCGCACGAATCCCATTAAAAGCAGGGATGAACTTTAATAAAGCCGTCCTAGTTCCACTAGCGGTACCTATCGCACGAATCCCATTAAAAGCAGGGATGAACTTTAATAAAGCCGTCCTAGTTCCACTTGTGGTACCTATCGCACGAATCCCATTACAAGCAGGGATGAACTTTAATAAAGCCGTCCTAGTTCCACTAGTGGTACCTATCGCACGAATCCCATTTAAAGAAGGGATGAACTTTAATAAAGCCGTCCTAGATCCACTAGTGGTACCTATCGCACGAATCCTGTTAAAAGCAGGGATGAACTTAAATAAAGCCGTCCTAGTTCCACTAGTGCTACCTATCGCACGAATCCTGTGAGACTGTATGGACAACTGGTGATATCGAACTTTTACGCTGAACATAAATTAAACTTTTGAAGTCTCACAAAAATGAGTACGGGTCGTGAAGTTCACGATATACACACCAAACACTGTTACATAAATGCCTTCACTATTACGAGTAGCGATCCATCAATTGAAACATTTCAATTATTATCATGTGAATATGTCACAAACCACCAAATACATTGCACTAATTGCTTCACCTCCCCATTGATAATAACAAGTTGGACTCAATATTATCAGTGACTAGACTCTAAAGGACAACGAAGGTTGCGTTGTCATGCAGTAGAGCTGTTTGCCTGGAGTCACTAATATCTAACCCGGTCGTGATATAATTTGCAGACAGATCGTAAGTTTTCAATGTTTACTATTTGTTTTGTAACGCCATTTTTCTCGTGTTATCTGTTTTTTATTGTTCGTGTTTTGTTCCGGTTCTTATAATGATTTATATTCGTGTTGTTTCTTATTTATTATTTATAACTGTTGATGTAAATGTCCTTTGGTTTTTTTAGTCTTTGTTAACTCCTTGGTTTTGATTGTTATTGTCTTAGATTTCCATTTTTAGGTCATTGTATATCTTCGACTGTCATTTATATACAGTTTTTATAAAATGATATTTACAAATAAGATGTAAGATATTTCAAGTCATTCACATGTAATTGTTTTCATATATATTTAAACGTACTAATTTTGAAAGTAAAAGCAAGTTGAACACATCAATTTTAGGTGTTAATTAGTATATCAAAATATTGTTATGATTTTTCATATATATTTAAACGTACAAAATTTGAAAGTAACTGGTAAATAAGAATTCAGGACGAAAAAATGTAATGTTTATTTCAATATTTAAACGTACTTATTGTATTTGTTAACATTTTATCGCACTTGATATTAGATTTTTTAGTACTCAATATCAAGGACTTCAGCGAATGCTTTAATTTAGATATGTCGAGTAAATCTTGTTTAACATTATAAATTTTAATTGTATACTACATAATGCTGTGTTGACCTCTACATAGTCCTGTGTTGACCTCTGTATTTTATATATCTCATGGGTAAACAATATTCTTAATACAATAAATGAATTTTCTGCAAGTCCAATATTTGCTATAAGAAAGTAATTCTTTATATTATATTCACAATATTATTTTGTACTCAAAGATCTTATTTTCCTTACTTAAACTTCTAAATTTCTTATTTTTTTCTCTTGTCTGACCCCACTTCAATAAATCCATCACCCCAGTTTTACCTATTATCGTAAATCAATAACAAAACTTTGTCTTTATTTGCCGACATAGAAATTTGTCGCACTAAAAGCGTAAACGTCACGAAAGACAATTTACTCTCTGAAAATAATCTCCATATCATATTTGAACTTTGATATTTGTCGATTTTAATTAATATTTCTTTAGAAATTAAAGATATACATGTACTTCACCTAGTGACCCCCTACCTAAAGCACAATAAATCAACTATAAGAAATTACATAATTTATGCAGTTCCATTTCAGAAGTTCAGAAAATGAACCGTCAGACGCAGTGCATAAAAATAACTTTGCAATCTGTTTTCCCCCTATGAAATCATTCACTATTGTCGTGATCTTGAGACACACAACTGTATGTATACTGATTAAACATATGATATGTATCCTGTTCCGTTTGTTCGTCGGCATGATTTTTGATGTTTCTGACTTTTTTAATCCCAATTTCGAAACCTTTTATTAGACGGATACATACGGGTTTCAATGCGGCCTCTGCATAATACGCATTATCTACCTACTGTTTTATTTTAATAAATGCTGTTTATATATAATACATTTTACATAGATAAAATTGTCTGAGATGAATTACATATTCATGGAAAGGAGTAAAAACTTGAAGAAAGTTTATCGCAGTACATGCATGAACTATTTACCAATTGACGTTAAACATCCTGTAGCAAACACAGTTTTGTTGCTTCAATTTTTTCTCAAACGCAGTTCATTTCCCCATTGTTAATTTGTTGACGTTCTGTGTATCAGATTTAATACAATGGTTAAAAATTAATATATATCAGTCAACATAACAATTTAATTTTCGTGGTATATATAAAGTTATTATGTTTAACTAATATAGCAATCGAATGAAGAAAATTGTTCCTCCAAAATAAAGATAATGCTTTTTAAGGATTCTTGTTCTTAAACTACAATTGCATGGTTAGCTTAGATTACATTTATAACTAAGGGACATGCAATCACAGTTTGTTTTACTGATTAGCTTAGATTACATTTACTAAAGGACATGCAATCACAGTTTGTCTTACTGGTTAGCTTAGATTACATTTACTAAGGGACATGCAATCACAGTTTGTTTTACTGGTTAGCTTAGATTACATTTACTAAGGGACATGCAATCACAGTTTGTTTTACTGGTTAGCTTAGATTACATTTACCAAGGGACATGCAATCACAGTTTGTTTTATAGGTTAGCTTAGATTACATTTACTAAGGGACATGCAATCACAGTTTGTTTGTTAATATATTGCTTTTGATTTCTATACTTTGGGAAGACATTGTACAGAACGCACATGAAATATAAAATTAAGCCCAGAAAACAGCACTTCGGTGTTGACATGAATATCAATGATATGGTAATTTTTATAAATTTCCTGTTTTCAAAACTATGAATATTTCGAAATACTAAGGATGTTCTTATCCCAGACATAGATTACCTTAGCCGGATTTGGCACAACTTTTTTGGAATTTTGGGTTCTCAATGCTTTTTAGCTTTATACTTGTTTGGCTTTCTTACTATTTTGATCCGAGCGTCACTGATGAGTCTTGTGTAGACAAAACGCACGACTGGCTTATCAAATTATAAGCCTGGTACCTTTGATAGTTATTTCTAAATGTTATCAGAATACGAAGTACCGTCCTTGACTTAGTACTTAGTACTTTTATCATTAATTTTTATGGACACTGTGAACCGGATAGTGATGTTTGACTTAACAAATTCATAGTTTGCTTTTAATTTTCCAACAAAAAAAGTAAAGAAAGTTGTGTTATAGAACTCATTAATACGGATTCGTTTTGTAACTTTGTTTTTCTTTAAAATTTATTTTTAACACAGAAATAAAACATCAGTAAACTTGACCAATCGATTTGAATATTTTCTGTGTTGTGTTTGATTTCAATATTTGGATTAATATATATCTGTCAACATAACAATTTAATTTTAGTGGTGTACATAAAGTTATTTAGTTTAAACTAATATAGCAAACGAATGAAGAAAAAATCGTAGTTGTGGCTGTAAATATTAAAAGGTTTTTTTAAGTGACTATAATTTCGTTCCATAACTGGTATCGCTTTCTATTATTTCTGTTTTCCACGATTTTTTGAATTATGCAGCTTAATGTAAGATAAAAGTCTGTTATTATCGTATAAACTCATGACGCGTGCTTTGGATATCTTGTATTAAGGAGGCTCGAGGGTATAAAAATTTCAGAAGAAAATCAAACATTTGTTTTTCATTACAAATTTTATTTATTTCCTTTTGTAGTTGTTACTTTATCATATGGTACAAAAATCATTCAAAACAATCAATTCGTGTTGGCCCTAGATGACTTTCAAAATGTATACATCATTGAAAAAGTTCCAAACTATCTCCCTTTGGTGGAAAATGCCTTTTTTGGCTCTAAAATCGAAATATCTTTTTCAACTCATCGGTGACCTATCTTTTTTAATATAAGTTCCATATAAGCTGTACTTGAACTAAATCATTGTAAAATTTTAGCGATTTCTGTAATAATTTTCTTTTTTTTATTTCGATATTACCTTTATTTCTCCTATTACTTCAACAGAAAAAAAACACCTTTACAAAAATGTATGCTTCTTTCGAAGGCAGATTGTGAGCGCAAATGAACGGTGACCCCACTTTTTTATTTTATTTTTCTATTAACTATAAGATAAAGTTCATTTATAGAAAAATATAGAGAAATCCTATATAAATGATTTAGACCCGCGAACCCCCTTAAGTCAAAATAAAGAAATTCTTATTCCAAGTCAGGAATATCACAGTTGTTGTCCATTCGTTAGATATGTTTGAGCTTTTCAGTTAGCCATGTTTTCAAAGACTTTCCTTTTTAATTTCCCTTGGATTTCAGGAACTTTTGCTATTCAACTTTTTGTTTAATGCCGATTAGTTGAAAGGTAAATGATATATGATTATGACATATCTACGCGTTCTTAACATAATAACAGGAATTAAAAAAATATCGCTTTACTTATTTTGCATTTTGTGATTTCTTTTTCTGTACTAGACTTCGGATTTTTATGGTAACTCAAATCCTCCTACCTAATGCTATGTAAATGCCTTGATTTAAAATGTTAATATAAATATCAGCACAAAAGGAGTATACAAACTACTATAAAATAACATAAAGCTACTGGTCCAGACTCAATTCGATCTTTCATAATGAAAACAGCGGCAGACCAACACGCTCCCTTTTCTTAAAAATCTGTACCAAATATCACTCAACACCGGTGGAGGCTCTCATGATAAGAGATTATTAACATGGTAGTCCTCTCTAAGAAAGACAAAAGACCTATAGCTTCCAACTATACGGACCTGTGTCACTGGCCTCCATCACATGCAAGGCCTTGGAACAAATAGTCTACAGCAGTATAATGGACCATTTTGAAAAACATAGCATCCTTATAAATGAATTTTGCGAGAAAAAAAATCATACGAATCACAACTAATCATTACCATAACCGACATTGCAAAAATACTGAACAGGATCCCGAGTCGACACATCCTTCTTGACTTTGCAAAGCCATTCGGAAAAGTACCACAACACCGGCTTTTCACAAACTAGAATTTTAGTGGTCTTTGATGTATACAAACTATAGCTTAGAAATTTAGGAAAATTTCCTTTAGGCTTATCATTTAATGTGTTTAAGTGTGTTTTGTATTTGGGGAGGGGGGGGGGGTGAAGTTTTTATGCTCTTTAAATCAGATTAATTTTATAATATATATCTTGTTTCTTACCTAACATTTTAACATGTTTTTAATTTTTCATGCTATTTTAAATTTTTTGATTTGACATTGTTGGATATTTACTGATTTCTGAAACTCACAATTTTCATTTGGATTGGGTTTTTTTTTTTGGTTATCAATGATTTAAAAGTGCACAATAAACATGATAAAGGCCACAGTAGTATACCGCTGTTCAAAGGTCACAAATCGATTGAAAAAACAAATCAGGGTTACAAACTAAAACCGAGGGAAACACATCAACTATAAGAGAAAAACAATTAACGAAAGGACAGAAGCAAACCACAATGCAACATACATAGAAACGAACTATTAGATAACTGCCATATTCCTGACTTGGTACAGGACATTTTATGAAAACTGGTTAGTCAGCAATTCTGTACTGACATGAATTATCATTGATATGGTTATATTTATAAATTAACTGTTTACAAAACATTTGAATTTTTAAAAAACTAAGGCTTTTTCTACCTCATGAATTTTTAAAAAAATAAGGCTTTTTCTACCTCATGAATAGACTACCTTTGGTTACATCTTCTGACATCAGACTCGGATTTCTCTTGAACTGAATTTTAATGTGCGTATTGTTATGCGTTTACTTTACTACATTGGTTAGAGGTATAGGGGGAGGGTTGAGATCTCACAAACATGTTTAACCCCGCCGCATTTTTGCGCCTGTCCCAAGTCAGGAGCCTCTGGCCTTTGTTAGTCTTGTATTATTTTAATTTTAGTTTCTTGTGTACAATTTGGAAATTAGTATGGCGTTCATTATCACTGGACTAGTATATATTTGTTTAGGGGCCAGCTGAAGGACGCCTCCGGGTGCGGGAATTTCTCGCTACATTGAAGACCTGTTGGTGACCCTCTGCTGTTGTTTTTTATTTGGGCGGGTTGTTGTCTCTTTGACACATTCCCCATTTCCATTCTCAATTTTACCTTAGCTGTATTTGGCAAAACTTTTAGGAATTTTGGTCCTCAATGCTCCTCAACTTCGTACTTTATTTGACCTTTTAACCTTTTTTTTGTTCGAGCATCAGTGTTGAGTCTTTTTCATACGAAACGCTCGTCTGGGGGTAAATACAAATTTTAATCCCGGTATCTATGATGAGTTTATTTGTAGCTATTAACTTAATACTATTTTTTATAAAAAAAAAATATATTGAGATTTGATGCTTCGGCATCGTTTAATGTTCTATTTCACAAATGTAGTTATAAACATTTGCCATTCTCTGTTGGTCTCATAAGTTCTATAGGTGTCAGACCACCAATTAAAAGTCCCTATCTGTTAAATCAAATTTTGAAATTTTCACAGCTTTCTAAATATTTTAAATTAAGTTGAACTTCATAGAAACCAGGTATATCCTGAATCGTGCATGTATCAGCTTTCTACATGCCAATTTTCAAAATATGTTTAAAATCATATAAGAAAGAAGAGGTCTTCCGAATAGAGGTACCATTAAAATTAACCCCTGGTTTTCTGGAAATCTTGAGTTAGTGTACTATGGAGTGCATTAATCCTCAATTTTGAATGCAAACTCACAAACAAGAAAGTTTTAGCTAAAATGGTACGATTCGCTCGTGTATGTAACAATGTTTTAGATTTTAACGAAAGAAATTTATGTATTACTGAAAAATTATTACACCAGGGTTTTCGATATCACAAACTAATCAAAACATTTACTAAATTTTATCATCGGTATAAAGACATCGTTCGTAAATATAGCTCAACATGCAGACTTCTTATACGTTCAGGTATTTCACATCCAATATTTTATGGAAATATTCTTTATAAAGCACAAAAATGTCAGTATTCATCTCAGAGGCTAACAAAACCTTTAAATAGACTTATTAAGAAGGGATATAGTTACGATACTGTTGTCAGGTCATTAAAGATTGTATTTTTTGGCGTTGATATTGATTCACTTATAGGGTCTTTGCATCGGAACTTAACACATTTATTATTAATAAACCAATTGTTGGCATGTCACGGGTTATGTTCTTCTCATATATGTTATGATGGTATGATACCAAACCCCTCACAGGGAGGATTGTGCCTGATATTCATATGATGAAGACAAAAATTTTCAATCAGTTTAATTGAAGTCTGGATCTGGCACTTCAGTTAACTGCTAGTAGTCTGATGTTATTTATGTATTATTGTCGTTTTGTTTATTTTCTTTGGTTACATCTTCTGACATCAGACTCGGACTTCTCTTGAACTGTATTTTAATGTGCGTATTGTTATGCGTTTACTTTTCTGCATTGGCTAGAGGTATAGGGGGAGGGTTGAGATCTCACAAACATGTTTAACCCCGCCGCATTTTTGCGCCTGTCCCAAGTCAGGAGCCTCTGGCCTTTGTTAGTCTTGTATTATTTTAATTTTAGTTTCTTGTGTACAATTTGGAGTTTAGTATGGTTTCATTATCACTGAACTATTATATATTTGTTGAGGGGCCAGCTGAAGGACGCCTCCGGGTGCGAGAATTTCTCGTTGCATTGAAGACCTGTTGGTGACCTTCTGCTGTTGTCTGCTCTATGGTCGGGTTGTTGTCTCTTTGGCACATTCCCCATTTCCATTCTCAATTTTATTAATTTATTTCTCTTTTACCAAAAGTTTCATTTCGGCCCATTTGTTGGTTAGTTTAAGTAAACAATTACATCAAATGCACTATATTTTGTCCGAGTAGGCCTACTTTCACATACGTTCTAAATTGGAGGGAATAATTGGTGGTGTAACACCTATAGCTTCTGGAGTGTATCTTTATCTATATGTATTATTTCTTACCGTTTTTATATATTTTGTTTATTTTATCTTTGTAATTCTTTTAAACAGACGAAAATATTCACTGTACTTTCTAATTTTTAAAAAAAATTATCAGTAAAATTTTTTGCTTTACATAGATTATTTCAAACAAACATTTTTCCTATAACAACTTGTATATTAGCTGTTAGTTAATACGTTCGTAGATGATAATTGTATTAATAAAGACATTTGCACGCAAGCATTGTTTTTGTTTTATTTTTTAAAAGTCGTTTAACTGGGTTATCATATGTTACAGACCTTAGTTCCATATCTATATAGAACATTGTACCCTATATATCATTCAATGCATGGAATTATTTATAAACGATTTGATTCATTATTCTAAATATGCAAATTGTGCCAACATTTTTGCCAATGATAAAGGACTGTAAATCGCCTGATATATGCGCTTATTGATGATCCTATGGAAATAACAAAAATATAAACATACTGACATACAATACCATCCAACAGAGATTCACAAATGTAACGAGTGATCTAATATATTATCATATATATATGAAAAAAACCTGGGCTGAAAATTATTCATTTTTAGTATGTCAGAAGCGCGTTCCGTACTAATAACTTATTCTCTCTTCATACAAATAAAACAATAGAACAGATCTAGAGTTATGGAATACTAAAAGTTTTTTTCGTAAATTCGACTGGTACCTTTACTGTTAAAGCGATTGATGTGGGACGAACCATGACAGCCGCAAGATTGTTAAATTTTTTTAACATAATAATGTAAGCAAAAATAACGTTTGATTTAACATAAAGGATCCGGAAAACCTTAGTTTTTTTCTGAAGCCCTATGAAAGTCAAAAAAAGAAACTTTATGTTCAGATTTTCAGTGGCCGACATCAGTGTTACAGAAAAGATAAAGCCAAGATTTCTTAAAACTGTGAATGAAAAAGTGTGCGTAATAATTCAATGCGTGTTTTATATTGTACTTTCATTTCATAATTTCATTTATGTATCTTGGCATTCCTTCGTCTAAATAAACTCATCATACATACCAGGATTGATTTTTTTATTTACGCCAGACGCGCATTTCGTCTACAAAAAACTCATCCGTGACGCTCGAATAAAAAAATGTAAAAAAACCAAATAAAGTACGAAGTTGAAGAACATTGAGGACCAAACCTTTTCAAAAGTTTTGCCAAATACAGCTAAGGTAATCTATTCCTGAGGTAGAAAAGCCTTAGTATTTCACAAAATTCAAAGTTTTGTAAACATTTAATTTATAATTATGAACACATCAATGATAACTTAAATCAACACAGAAGTGCTGACTCTTGAGCTTGTGCTGACTCTTGAGCTTGTAATACGCTCGGAGAATCAACCCAGTGGTTGTAAATAAACTCATCATGGATACCAGGATTGGAATTTTTATTTACGCCAGACGCGCGTTTCGTCTACAAAAGACTCATCAGTGACTCTCGTAAAAAAATGTTAATAAACCAAATAAAGTAGAAGTTGAAGAGCAGTGAGGACCAAAAATTCCTAAAAGTTTTGCCAAATACAGCTAAGGTTATCTATTCCTGAGGTAGAAAAGCCATAGTATTTCAAGAAATTCAAAGTTTAAGTCACATGTTCCTTCGTCTTAATAGATAAATATTATTAGAATATCCTATATCATCTATGTATCTTAGTAAGTGTTTTCCTATATTTATTGTTGGATGATTTTTGAGTTTTTGTGTTTTATATTTTTTGCTTATGTAGAAATTCGTTTAGTAATTAGAAACTGTCCAATTTCATTATATCAGTTCGTGTTGTTGTTTCACCTTTCGAAATCGGTAAAATATTTGGCTTGTATGTTCTTGACAGCTCAGATCATTTCCGGTAATTCTCAAAATGAGCTGTATTGAATAGAAAAATTCAACAATTTTAAAGACTTTCTTCCATTCACATTCAGGATTGAAATTATATATAAAACTTTTTGTTACAATTTTATCCAATGAATAAATATCTAGTTTTGATCTAAAATCATCCCTAATATTTCTTTATTGGTAAATATCAATTTACTTTTGCGAACATTAACATAATAATTATATATGATCAGCAGTATTTTAACATATACAAGTACATCCAATCAGATACATTTGTAATAATGTAGCACAAAAGGAAAAAAATAGTTCAATTATCTATGTCACATTAAGAACAGCCCCATCCATGACAATAAAACAAATATAAACACAGGTGGTGTACCTAATCATGCTAATGTACTTCGCCTAAATGTGATAACTTCTACGGCCAAAGAACATCTTAAAGGTTTACATTAAAATTTGAATACTAATACGAACAATAATTATAGGTTCCTGACTACTGACAGAAAAATTAAGAATATTGCAG
This sequence comes from Mytilus edulis, assembly GCF_963676685.1. Taxonomy (NCBI): domain Eukaryota; kingdom Metazoa; phylum Mollusca; class Bivalvia; order Mytilida; family Mytilidae; genus Mytilus; species Mytilus edulis. Next base: position 82,135,026 of record NC_092348.1, read on the forward strand.
GATCAAACATATTCCGTAGCTCAAGACACCCCTAAAGCTAGGATAGTCCTATAACTCAGAGAATTTATTTATTAACTCAAAAAGAAAACTATATTTTTACTTCTTGATTGGATCTGGACTAAGTGACATACTGATACCATTTAATAAAAAAATCATCTGGAACGGCTGTTTAGTCACGTTAACTTAAAACAGTTTCATTTAAATTTTAGATTATAATAGTTATTGATAATTTTTATATGGCAAATTAATACAGGAATTATATACATATAATTTGTTACCAAAAAAATAAAAGTACTAAAATATATCTGATGCGGACCATTGTTTGTCTCTTAGTCAGTCTGAGATTTTTTTAACATGACAGCGTAAAAAAACTTTCAACTTATTGGATTGTATTACCAGTCGTATCTGAAATAAAAACAGTGTATAACCTGATTCTAGTGTGGTGATTTTTTAATTTTCAATTTTCAGAAACCAAGTTTTTAGACTCTCCGAGACAAAAAACTTGATCAGAGTAATGTCAACATCTCGGTATTGTCTTATAGTACAAAAAATGTATTGGGATCGCCTTCAATTGTGAGAGGTCAGGGTTTAATCCCCTCCGAGTCATTCTAAAGACTTGAAAAATTGTAACTAGTATTTGCTCCTTCACCCCTAAGAAGGTGGCACAAAGGATCAAACGCAGAGGGGTCTTCATTATCATCAGCAGCAGCAGGAGCATTGTTAAATTGTGTTCACGTAGCAAAGATGTCGAATGATTGACTATTAGAAAACTTTCAAACAGAGACAAAATGACGGAAAAAATTAAAAGTAAAGGTCACTGTAGTCGTCCTTTAGGCTAACCGTGAAATCGTCTTTACAATGCCCAGACATGACTAAAGTAAACAAGAAAAATCACGGCTTGATACATGCACAAAACAATAAACGAAAAACAAATATGAAAGACAGCAACGAACGACGACCCCTGAGTTACAAGCTCCAGGCTATTGACAGACAAATAAAAAATATTGTGGAGTTAAACACGATCCATCGTTTAAACCTCCCCTTAAGATGGGATAGGGATGTAACAGCACACAATCAGCACGTTTCTAACAAACAAAAATCACCATAATCATGCCATTGTGTACACAAAAACATCTTAAGGTCTTTCTACAAATTAAGAAAAAATATCATGATTCCAACTTCAATGATCTAGTTACTTAAATGACGTCTGTTACATTTTTTTTGTACAAGGTGCGTCATATTTAATAACAAATTTAATATATCAATCAGTATTTTACTTAGGTCACGACAACCAAATCACATTTTATTCAGAAATTCAATTAGAAAAATATGTTTTTACTTCTTGCATTTAATCTGAACTTGGTGACATACTGATATCATTCAATAAAAAAATCAACGGGAACTGATGCTAGGTCACGTTAACTTATATAACAGTTTCAATTTAATATTTTATTATACTAGTTATTAATAAATTTAAAAAAAATTATCAAATCTAAAACGCATTATAATTACAATAAGAATATTGAAGTACGATCGTTTGACAGGTGTATAAACTATCCCCCATTCAAATGCACAAAATTGTAACGATTTGGTTTAACAGTATTTTAAAAGAGGGAAATATTTCATAATGGTTTTCAATCATATCGGGGGAGAAATTATTCTCCTAATTAAATAAAAAAAAAGTGCGACTATTTGCGACAGAACAATGCACTGATTTTATGAATGAATATAATTGTAAAATAAGGAATGGAAATTTGGAATGTGTCAAAGAGACAACAACCCGACAAAGAGCAGAAAACATGTGTTAGTAACTGCATGTAAATGAGTTTCATTTATAGTCATAAAATTCCTGAAATTATTGAAAACATGAGGCTGCCAATTGACGACGCACCGGGTATTTTTATATTTATAAGTGTCTTTGTTAAGCGATTAAGGATCACAACTTCTGAATGGCAAACATAAAGGCATTTGGTGAACAGTTCCTTGTGTTTTTTGGCACTGAAACGGATTCATATTCAGTATTTTTGATTACATTCACTTACTTATATATTAGAGTTTCTCCACTTCTATAACATACAAAACTCAATTACACACATACAAATATAGGGTATAACATAAAACATTATAATACACACATCAAACATATCGTGTATCAAAACTTACAGTGACATATCATGATCTTAGCTTAAATACTTTAGCTATTTTCTAAATAAAACTGGGAATGGGAATGGGGAATTTGTCAAAGAGACAACAACCCTACAAAATTAGAAAATCCCGCACCTGGAGGCAGGATTCAGGTGACCACTTAACAAAATGTGTACTAGTTCAGTCATACAAGACTAAACTAAAACATAAACAATCACCGGTCAGTTAAGAATTATGAGACACTATCAAATAAATTAAATAAATAATTATATAAAATATGTTACACAGTTTTAATACTATATATATATAAAGGCAACAGTAGTATACCGCTGTTCGAAACTCATAAATCGATAGAAAAAAACAAATCCGGTTTACAAACTAAAACTGAGGGACACGCATTAAGTATGAGAGGAGAACAACGACACAACAATAAAATGTAACACACAGAGAAACGAACTAAGCATTAGACAAACTCCGATGAGAATAACAAATATAACATCAAAACTAAATATATTCGTATATTTAAGATTTAAATAACATCATTAGCTTTATATAAATAAGAATCTTGCTCTTCTAATAAAATATTAAAGCAGGTTTTATGTAAAACAAGATCTGTCATTGATTGGTTTGCTCTCCTATCGTCCTCTGTTTATTCTAAGTGTCGCAACGCTACATCACATTTTTGCATAAGCACTTTTGCTATTCTTCAAAACATTGATCAAATAAAGTTTTAAAACAATATTATTATAAAGCGCACTATTACGATAAGCATACAATCAAATCACAATTACAATCTTTAAGTTTTTAAATGACTGTATTATACAATTGGTTTCTGATTATTTACAGCATTTTTATGTGACAATTTTTACACTTTGTAATTCATTCTGTCATTGCTTATGACACTTAATTTTGCATAGTGCCTTAAGACACATGTCCATTGTTTTACATTAGGTGATCTCCAGCCCATGTCCCCTTTAATAGCATAGTTTGGCATCTGTTCGAATCTGTCAGGAGAACTGTCCTAGGACACTATGTAGAACTTTCATCCTGACACCTTTTAGACGGTTCCAGCTAGAACAGTTCTAACCTAGAACTAATTTGGTCAGTTGTACCTATTACTGATTTAGACAGTTCTACCTAGAACTAATCCTGGAAGATCTACCCTAGAACAGGTTAAGATATTTCTACCTAGAACTGACCAAATCTTAAACGTCTAGAACAGTTACACGGCTAGAACAGTTTTACGAATATAACAGTTCTACGATTAGAACTGATTTGGTCATTTCTAAGGCGAGAATTGATTTAGTTCGTTATATCCATAGAACAGTTTTAAGAATTCTTTGTCTTAAATATAAATAAGTCAAACGAATTTAATATATATCGAAAAATTAATATCATTTAGAACTGTTCTACAGTCCTGACAGGTTTGGTCAGTTCTACGGCTAGAACAGATTTAGACAGTTCTGCTGACAGTTTTACGGTTAGAACTGATTTAGTCAGTTCTGCTAACAGTTCTACGGTAAACTGCTGACAGTTCTACGACTAGAACTGATTTGGACAGTTCTACCTAGAACAGTTTTAAATAGTTCTACCCTAGAATTGATCCTGACAGTTCTATTTAGAATTGTTCTAGTAAGAATTATTCTATGATAGTTTAGAACAGTTCTATGACAGATTATGCTAACAGTTCTAATGAGAGGTTAGAAGTGATATCCACTCTACTTGTAAACACCCATAAAGAACCTTATATAAAGCTATGTTCTGAAGAGCTGGAACTGCATGTACAGCGTCTGAAACCCTGGTTAACAATTATAGTAATTTAACCATTCTTAGAGCAACAAAGCAAGAAGAAGAATATTAGTGAGAGGTTTATTGCGTACTAAAGAAAAATCCTGGTACCTTTGATAACTATTTACACCACTGGGTCGATGCAACTGCTGGTGGACGTTTTGTCCCCGAGGGTATTACCAGTCCAGTAGTCAACACTTCGGTGTTGACATGAATATCAATAATGTGGTCATTTTTTTTTTTTTATAGATTTCCTGATTATAAAACTTTGAATTTTTCGAAAAACTAAGGATTTTCTTATCCTAGGCATAGATTACCTTAGACAAATTTGGCACAACTTTTTGGAATTTTGGATTTTAAATGCTCTTCAACTTTGTTCTTGTTTGGCTTTATAATATTTCGATATGAGCGTCACTGATGAGTCTTATGTAGACGAAACGCGCGTCTGGCGTACTAAATTATAATCCTGGTACCTTTGATAACTATTTACACCACTGGGTCGATGCCACTGCTGGTGGACGTTTCGTCCCCGAGGGTATCACCAGCCCAGTAGTCAACACTTCGGTGTTGACATGAATATCAATAATGTGGTCATTTTTTTTTTATAGATTTCCTGTTTATAAAACTTTGAATTTTTCGAAAAACTAAGGATTTTTTTATCCCAGGCATAGATTACCTTAGACAAATTTGGCACAACTTTTTGGAATTTTGGATTTTAAATGCTCTTCAACTTTGTTCTTGTTTGGCTTTATAATATTTCGATATGAGCGTCACTGATGAGTCTTATGTAGACGAAACGCGCGTCTGGCGTACTAAATTATAACCCTGGTACCTTTGATAACTAATTAGCTCTATAAAATCAGGTTCAATACACCATTTTCCACATTTGAAAATGCCTGTACCAAGTCAGGAATATGACAGTTGTCCATTGGTTTGATGTGTTTTATTATATGATTTTGCCATTTGATTAGGACTTTTCCGTTTTGAATTTTCCTCGGATTTCAGTATTTTTGTGATTTTACTTTTTTAGATGGATGTTGATACATGTTCCTGTTCAATCATCTAACGACTTCCATGAAAGGTGCATTTTCAATAATATATATATTTGTGTTTATAGATATAGGAAGATGTGGTGTGAGTGCCAATTATACAACTCTCCATCCAAATAACAGTTTCTAGAAGTAAACCATTATAGGTCAATGTATGGTCTTCAACACGGAGCCTTCGTTCACACCGAACAACAAGCTATAAAGGGCCCCAAAATTACTAGTGTAAAACAATTCAAACGGGAAAACCAACGGTCTAATCTATATAAGAAACGAGAAACGAGAAACACGTATAAATTACATAAGCAAACGACAACTACTGTACATCAGATTCCTGACTAAGAACAGGAGCAAACATTTGCAGCGGGATTAAACGTTTTAATGGTACCAAACCGTCTCCCTTTTTCTGAAAAAAATAGTAAAACATCACAACATAGAAAAACACACGATAAATTATCAATTGGAAGGTGCATTATTAGTCCTAAACAATATAAGAGTTAGGAAATTCAATTGAAGGTGTCTTATATTTAGGACAAAAAGTAGCATTGACTCTAATGACGATTTAAGATTTTAACAAGAATGTGTCCAAAGTACACGGATGCCCCACTCGCACTATCATTTTCCATGTTTAATGGACCACGAAATTGGATAAAAAATATAATTAGGCATTAAAATTAGAAAGATAATATCATAGGGAACATGTGTACTAAGTTTCAAGTTGATTGGACTTCAACTTCATCAAAAACTACCTTGACCAAAAACTTTAAGCTGAAACATGCACTTTTATTTTCTATGTTCAGTGGACCGTAAAATTGGGGTCAAAAGTTTAATTTGGCTTTAAAATTAGAAAGATCATATGATAAGGAACATGTGTACTAAGTTTCAAGTTGATTGGACATAAACTTCATCAAAAACTACCTTGACCAAAAACTTTAACCTGAAGCGGGACAGACGGACGAACGAACAGACGGACGGACGAACGGACGGACGAACGGACGGACGAACGAACGCACAGACCAGAAAACATAATGCCCCTCTACTATCGTAGGTGGGGCATAAAAAATGAAGTTATGAATATTCAAATAGAAACCTGAAATAAGTAAATACATAGCATGATTACTTTAAAATGAAGAAAACGGCAAATTAAATTTCTACCAACTGTTTAACAATGTTTAATCTTTGCGACCTTCAATACAATATATATATATATAGGTGCATGAATACTTTTAATAACTGACCATTAATTTGTTTGGCACTTGATACTTGTATTGACTGACCATTAGGACACAGTACCCTAGTATCATATATCTGGTTCAATGTTATGAACTTAAAAGCTTTAAAAATATTTATTTGCCTTAAACTGATTTCTTTTACTTTGATCACAGTATAAATTGTACAGATAATCAGATTTTAATCTTCGTTCAACTATTTTTTACTGATTTACCTTGTTGTGATTCTGGATTAAAATGATTATCAAATTTAATTTTGTCAGCTAAACTGAAATGACGCACTGGATTATACCAAATAATTTCTTTTAAATCCGGAGACTTCAATATTTTGTACTATTAAGATCAAAACAAAGCTGTCCTTTAATAATATCTTCTTTTATAATGTTATTAAATCGTTATTGCTTCAGCGTTAGTCAATATTTTTTAATAAGTTTATGTTCCAGATATCTTAATATTCTAATTTGTACCCTTTTTAGGCTTTTCTAGTCTTTTAGCCATAATTTCAACTCAGGTCTTGACTGTTTTCAATTGCAAATACAAAAATGGTGCACTGGTTCTTGAAAAAAATTAATTTACATGAAACACTATCACTGACAGGAATGATCCTTCAAAGTAAAAGTTATCAAAGGTACCAGGATTATAATTTAATACGCCAGACGCGCGTTTCGTCTACATAAGACTCATCAGTGACGCTCAGATCCAAATAGTTATAAAGCCAAACAAGTCCAAAGTTGAAGAGCATTGAGGACCAAAAATTCCAAAAGGTTGTGCCAAATACCGCTACGGTAATCTATTCCTGGGATAAGAAAATCCTGAGTTTTTCGAAAAATTCAAAGTTTTATAACAGGAAATTTATTAAAATGACCATATAATTGATATTCATGTCAACACCGAAAACATGTACTAACAACCGAAATTCCGAATTAACAAATTTAATTCATTACAGCTGGTAAGTTGCAAATGATAAGGATTTCTAATATGAGCGCCAATAAAAAGTAAAATAACAAAAATACTGAACTTCGAGGAAAATAGAAAACGAAAATTCCTTAATCAAATGGCAAACTCAAAAGCTCAAACACATCCAACGAATAAATAACAGCTGACATATTCATGACTTGGTACAGTCATTTTTTTCTTATGTATAAAATCAACTACTAGTATTCATCTTATACCAAAGCAACCGTGAGTTATTATGATGCAACAGCGCAACATAAGAGCAAACTGTATTTGAACAAAGTTATTTGTTCAATGATATCCCCAAAAATGTTTTACTATAAGGTAACAATTTAATACGATTTTCAGATGGCCACTGAATGTGATCTATAGAATTATTCAAGATGAAAGTATTACGAAGAAGATTTTTTTGACGGTAGAGTAAGACGATATTAAACATGCGAAATAAAAAAAAGTTTATGGTTAATCCCATAGAAAGAGTGTCATAATATAAAAATGCTAAAAGTTCGTGAAAAAAAAGACAAAATATTCAAAATGAATACAGACTGAAAAAAAACTGGCAATGTCATGTGTCAAAAACGAAAAACAACGAATATACAAAGAACAAATTTCTACCTCAGGCATAGATTACCTCAGCTGTTTTTGGCAACACCTGTAGGAATTTTGGTATCAAAGCTCTTCAACTTCGTACTTTATTAGCCTTTTTAACTTTTTTGGATTCGAGCGTCACTGATGAGTCTTTTGTAGACGAAACGCGCGTCTGGCGTATATACAAATGTTAGTCCTGGTATCTATGATGAGTTTATTCACACATAGAAAACTAACGATTGAGCCGCATGAACCCCAACAAAAAATAAAAACTATTTCTAGTGCTCCAGAATGCTAGCCGATGATAAGTTTCATATGAAGTTATATTTTTACCAATTTAACCTTTTCGCCGTGTTATTTCCTCTTTTGAAGGTTTTATCTTTGAAATAATGTCCCATTTTCCTCTTTTATCATTTGAAACTGAATTCAATGAATCTATATTTACAAGTAATTAATTTCTTTGATGGATATCTTGTTTATTTGACATGTCATACATGTGACGTTTCACTCAAATTAAATATATACCTTAATTACCACGCCTTTTCGGTACAATTACTTTCTCCAAAATATCAGTAGCATTGAACCTCAATTTGACGTAAAATATTAGATTGAATTGTAAGCCTGACATAGCGTATCTAAACATCTCAGACGTAAACACTTTATTAATGAAATTAACCACATCATTTTCTTTGGAGGCACATTCCTACCATTAACATGAAAAATAACTTCCGATGTTCATTCTGCATTAAAACAATCTATTAAAGTATCGCAAATGTATTTTGATTTCGTTATAGATATTAATTTGCGTGATAATAATGTATTTTAAAGTGTTGCCAAATAGATCTTTATAATAATTAAAAACTAATTAAATTCTAATTCGTAAACTCAAACGAACATAAAATATTTATCAAATAACCACAAACTCTTACATGGGAGACGCCACTTGCAGAGACAAGTGCTCGTTTTTATTATAAATATGAGTATAATAATGTTGAAAGTTAATATAAATATATAGCTATAAAGCAGCTTATACTGGTTTCTCCACAAATCTGAAAAAAAAATTAATATGATTAATAATATTATTTATTTTGCAAAATGCTACTGTACACTTTGACTGAAATGGCCCGAATGACTTAAAACCACCTGAGTTCACTCGTGCATGAACTCAATATCCCAATCGAACCGATCTTACTATAATTAACCAAACACGTGTTAACTATAAACAAACATCATTTTACATGTTCGATTTTGTACAACTTTGATAAATACATAGATACAAAGCTAAATTTAGCACCATGAATCATTTCAAATATGACAGTTCTTTGTCCATTCGTTTTTGATACGTTTTGTTTTTTTGATTTTGCCATGTGATTATGGACTTTCCGAATTGATTTTCCTCTAAGTTCAGTATTTTTGTGATTTTATTATTTTCTACTGCCATGATATGAAATATTAGTGGTCATTGTATCTAATGCATTTTTTCCGAGTTAAAGGTATGTCATTCTAGACGATAAATTGTATAAAAGTGAGAAGTGGTATATAAATAAGGGCAACAGTAGTATGCAGGTGTTCAAAAGTCTTCGATTGAGTGAAAATAATTCCGGTTTACAAATTCAAACAGAGGAAACACGTCAAATATAAGGGGGGGGAACAAACAAACCACAGAACCACTGACGTATTATTGCATTTAAATTACACAATACAAACTTTCTGTTGTCTCCTTCTAAGTTTGCGAATGGAAATTTCATGTTTAGAGATCAAAATTATAAATATAAAGATATCAATCGTGCAACCAGAATAGCACAAATTGCAATACATATCCTTCCTTATTTTTTGCATAAAAAAATAAGGTGTTTTTTGGGTTATTTCATAAAGTTGTAAACGCGTTGATCGTGTTTTTCTATTATACTCGAGAAGATATTATTTTGTATTAGTACTTCTGAAACGATTTCCTGTCAGTGGACTGAAGGTACTCGGATGTAGTCACATGATCCATAATTCGTCCTAATATACTGCCCTCTTTTTAAATTATGCATCGTAAAGCTTAAATTCACCCTGTTTTTCCCACTATTTTAAATACACGTAGACAGGTAAAAGGGATAAACTAAGGATTTATGTATTTATCATACAAATCCTCGGATGAAGTAAGCTTAAATTATTGAAATTCAATTTTCAAAAAAATTATATAAAAAGTAATAACCTACAATTCGGCATTCTCATGTGCGACTAAAACAATACCAGACCTTTAAGTCGATATGTTTATATTTTGTTATTACCATGAGACTATCTATTCAATAATTTGTAAAATGAAAAATAATCCATGTCAAAGGCGTACCATCACCTATCTTTATCATCAGGATTATATATTAACCGTTATTGAATACATTTGTACTTTATATAACCCTTTATAAGACAGATTTATATATATATTTATATATCAATATATTATGTGATAAGTTCTGGAGAAAAGAAAAAAAATGAAGTTCAAAACGTGTTTTTCAGGTTGTTGAAGTTTTAAGGTATATTTTAATAGAAAATTTGGTCTAGATATATGTAGTTATAAATAAAGGCAACAGAGGTATACCGCTGTTCGAAAGTCGATTGAGAAAAAAACAAATCCAGTTTACAAGCTAAAACCGAGGGAAACACACAAATCATAAGAGGTTAACAAGAAAACAACAAAAACAATGAAGTCAACAAAAAAAACAAACGATTATGCAACACACACAAAAACTATAAGATAAAAACTGCCATTTTCCTGACTTGTCACAGGACATTTTAAGAAAAAAATGGTGGGTTGAACCTAGTTTTATGGCTAAAATAAAAAGATGTGGTATGATTTCGAATCAGACAATTACTTATCAGAGACCAAATGACTCAGAACATCTTAAAACCGCCTTTGACTGACATGAATATTCACATTAGCAATGTTCGACTTAGTTCACAGCGTCTTCGTTGATTTAGTTTTTTTTTTCTTTTTTTATCAGTTATTTCTTTGACTTTTGACTTTTATCTATGCTATTGAGAACCATCAATCAAGATGGAGTGTCCGGGGAGCAAAATATTTGCTATTTTGAAATGGCATTGTCATTTTGTTTTGAACATCCCTTTGGTATCAACCACCTCTCTGTAAAGGATCAAATTGAAATTACTAAGTCATACACTTTTCAATGTCATTTCAAATTATATGATCAAAGTTAAAAGGTCAAATAAAATACGACGATGAAGAACATTGGGGCCCACCATTCTGAATGGTTTTCCTAAATACAACTTTTGTTGTCTATTCATGGGGTAGATAAATCTTTAGAAAAATTCTAAGTTTGTTAACAGTTAATTTACAATTGTTACTATATCAATGAAAACGCGTGTCAACACAGAAGTTCTTATGAAGTAAGTATAATGATGAAATTTTAAAGTTCAGGTCAAAATATCAACATATAAAACAAGGCAATAAAAACAGTTTAAAGAGTATGTACTCGATACGTAGGGTGGTCGTATGAATTAAAAAGGTAAGCATGAGGTTATTAGCACAACCTCATGGCTAGTTTAATATAGTGTTCTTGTTATGTTTTTTTTTTTTTGTTTATTACTTTTTGTATTGCAAATTTACATTTGAAACAACTACAAAAATATTATCCTGAATTCACAGATCAATCCAGTTAGTTTCGATATCTTTTTCATGTCGTTTTGATTTTTAATAATATTTGCCTTATTCAATTATGAAAGTAAGTAATATTTCCATGATTGAATTGATGATATAAATCAAACGATTTTATGGCAATTTTAATAATACCATATTTTGGCCATTTAAATTTAAAAATTACTAAATCTTATTTTAAATATACAAAGTATAATTCTTCAGTTTACTAAAAACATTGGCCCCTTATACGTTTATAACAATTTGATGTTTAATCAAAATTTGATATTTGTTTTTGTGTCATTTTTCATCGGACATGATTCATTGGTTATTGATTTTTAAAATAAAACATATCCCACCAAGAGGAAACACGATTTCATTTCAGAATAAAGATGATTTAAAAAAAAATCTAATAATTTTTTTTCAGGCTATGGTACTTTGTTCGTATAGGAATCTTTTCACATCTGACTTGTATCATAAATGACCAGCTATCAATGACACACTACACTTGGTTAATACGGCTTATATTATCAATGTTCTTTTATCAAAGAGACAAGGTATGGGTGAATTTGGCTTATATTATCAATGATAAGTCATCAACAATACAAGGAATTGGTGAATCAGGCTTACATAAACAAATAGCAATCATCAACGATACAAGGTATTGGTGAAGCAGGCTTGCATTAGAAATGATCAGTCATTAGCGATACAAGATGTGGTTAATCTGGCTTATATTATCAATATCTTTTATCAAAGATACAAGGTGTAAGTTAATTTGGCTTATATCGTTGATAATCAGTCATCAAAGATACGAAGTGTTGGTTAATCTGGCTTATATCACTATGATCAGTAATAAAAAAAAATACGAGGAGTTGGTTACTTTGACGTATACTATTAATGATCAGTCATAAGATATACAAGGTGTTAGTTAATCTGGCTTATATCATTATGATCAGTCATCAAAGAAACGAGAAGTTGGATAATTTGGCTTATATCATTAATGATCAGTCATCAAAGATACAAGATATTAATGAATCCGATGCAGACAAAATTGTTACCGTTAATTGTATTACTAGTACTACCCCTGTATCTATTATTCTGTGGGGGATTCACAGAAGATATAACTATCTCAGTAGCCAGTTATTCCGTAACAATATTTTTAAAATTATGTTAAGTTTAAGAATTCATCTTCATCTGGCAAAGCTCTGATTCCTTGCCCGAATAACATGGTTATTATGGTTGTACTTTTTTTTTTGCCATATTCAGTTCATCAATGATCAATCATCAAATACTAATTCTTTAAATGAAATAAACATTAAAATAAACAAAAGGCAAACTGACAAGTTTCAAAGTTGCATAACTTGAGAAAGTCAGATTACATGAGGTTTGTACTTTTCACCGTATGTATCAATACCAATATCATAAATGCACTTGATTTTTTTTAGTACTTTAAGATTTAAACCTCCAAAATATTTGCTTGGTCAGCGGATTAAACCATTACGTATATTGATTAACCTAGTTTACCCGTCGTAAATTGTTATCCTAAACATAAACATCAGAAGTTGATGTCATTGCTTTAATATTTTTTTTAATTGTGTGTTTGTTTTTGGTCTTTTGTAGACTGGGTAAACTTCAGATTGTGTCTAGACACGGGACGATTTAGAGCTGATTTATCCTTTGTTGAAACCAGCATGTCCCTTGAATGTGTCTTGTCTGTGTTTAACACTATCGACCATATTCATTTTTGAGAATCAATCCTTTACAAAATACGGAGGAACAACGATTTAAAATCTACTTCAAAAACTGTTTTTTTTTTCAAATCTGATTAAAAATTCAGATCGATAAGAACTCGCTGGATCATATGATGAGAGCGAAATTAGAGATCTTTATTTCAAAATCACATAGTTGTAATTTTTCATCAATCATTTATAAATCTTATCCGAGAATAACGGTATTTCTGTGATATATTCCTTTAACTTGATATTCCTTTCTATACCCATTCGGGCTAAAATTTAATATAGAATCGGTTTAACTGTATGAAAAAGGACTATTTGTTGAATTGACAAATAAACTTATCATAGATACCAGGACTAAATTTTGTATATACGCCAGACGCGTGTTTCGTCTTCAAAAGACTCATCAGTGACGCTCGAATCCAAAAAAGTTTAAAAGGCCAAATAAAGTACGAAGTTGAAGAGCATTGAGGACCAAAATTCCTAAAAGTTTTGCCAAATACAGCTATGCCTGAGGTAGAAAAGCCTTAGTATTTCAAAAAAAAATGAAAATTTTGAAAACAGTTAATTTATAAATATAACCATATCAATCAAAACGTTTGATACTCTTTGAGTGTGTGTCAAATCAGATTGTGCGAAACCAATAAATAAATATCTGAGTTTTGTCTCAAAATAACTTCGAATCTTAAATTGGCATTGGCATTCAAATTCATGTTCACCGATTCGACACAAATTCTCACAGTTGATTTGTAACATACGGAACGTATATCCAAATTATAAAAAATCTAAAATAAACAAATTTACAAGGCATGTGGTGGATAATATATATTATTATATTTCATGTTAAAATGACATATTTTGATTGGCTAATACGAGAGTGTTAATTTACTCTATCACATGGCTGAGAGGGTGACAATTTTTTTTAATGTTACCCTCTCGTCTAGACCAATCAAAAATAGACAATTTAAGGGACAATGAATTGAATTTACATCAAGTAATTGAATATAATGATTAAGTTTTACGTTTTGGCTTAGTTTTTATTATTAAACTGTTAAAAAAAAACCATCTCGCTTAATTTTGTTGTTTTTTCTAATACCCGTAACTTTGTTATGTATGTGACGTTATAGAAAATACTTTTGAAATAAAATTAATCTTTAAAAGACAATAGCTATAGGAAATTAAGTATAATGAATTAAATAACACATAGCTTCGCCGCGGTTGACAATGTTTTCTCGGGGTACCAATCTGCTCTATCACCCTCTCAGCTATGTGTTATTTAATTCATTATACTTAATTTCCTATAGCTATTGTCTTTTAAAGATTAATTTTATTTCAAAAGTATTTTCAGCTATGTGGCATTTACATATAATCGTTTCGCGTGTATTTTAGTCTAGACGTCATCTAATTAACTATGAAAATGACCGTCGAAGACTACCAACGGTCATATAAGCGATATAAACATAAATATAGATAACATAGATAGCTTATAAATCGTGCAGTTAAATTTTCTTGGTCTTTTTAATTTCATATGATAGGTTAAAAATATATGTTAATCGTCGTTTTTACCTGTATATGAATGAGTGTTTGTGATTCGAAACAGTCAGTTAAATGATTTACCTCTGTTTAACTTTCACGTTGTGCCATTCTTATCCTTTTGATAACTGAACACGCATGATTCATGCGTAACCCATCTCTAGTTAAAGAGTTGAATTGAAATTCATATGAATACACATTGAATGAGGTCGACTTGTTTACTTGCAAGTGCATATTTCTTCATCTAATATTTATAGCATTCACAAAAAGTTTTTTTTTAATAAAAAGTTTGATTTTAATATACAAATATTGAAAAAAAATTGTGTTATGTATGTATTGTATTGTTTATTGCATTAAATAACCTGTTCAGAACAAAAGTAGAATAACAAAAATACCGAACTCCAAAGAATTTTAAAAACGGAGAGTCCATTTTCAAATGGCAAAATCAAAGGCTCAAACACATCAAACGAATGGAAAACAACTCTCAGAGTGTTTTTTTTTTTATTATTATTATTTGTTTAGAGTTTACATATTTCTTCTCAAATTTATGCAGTTTACGATTTATTTACATTGCAAATTATACGGAAGTGCAATTTAATTATCAAAGAATATAAACGGGAATTACAAGACTAATAGGTCGAAGTGAAATTACAATAACTTATAACCGAAAATTGACAAAAAGACAAACAAGACACCAAAACTGTATACAGACAACTAAAGACTATGATACACATTCAAAGTATAAAAGATCATTGATATAATTGTATGTGACTATTCATGTCAAATATAAATGCTTGTAATCAACTTTCTATTATTTTCGATACATGTTTCAATGATTTGTAATAATAACTACTACACTTCGTAACTCAACGTATGAAGTAAAACCTTAAAATAGATTTATTTTAGACTGACTTTTCTTTTACCTTCGCTGTTGTATTTTTTCTAGTATTTGACCCAATGAATATAACATATGTGATAAACAAAGGAATATATATCAGAAGAATTTTGTATAGTTCTTTCAGAGTGCCTACGTTTTGTCAACTCCAATTCAATACACATGTAACAAGATAACATAAGGTCTTCGTTTGAAATCATAATGTGTTCGTCCTCCCGTCCATTCAAAAGCTTATAATTATATAATATAATTATGCGCAAATCCGAATATGTAAGGATATGGATTACATAAAGGAGAAAAATCCTCATTTTGCTTTACGATTATAGTTTACATATCCATAAAAAAAAATTTAAGCAATTCAAAAAGAAAATGTATAGCTTATCATTATATATTGCAAATTAACTATACAATTTGTCAGTAATACACATGTTTTGTTAAAATTCGTGACAAATAAGAAGCAGCAATAGTTTACTGATGTTCAAAGCCTAAAAATTACATTTTGAATACTATGAAAAAAACGTTAATAAGTTTTTTATTTCAAATATTTTGGCCTCGAGCAACTTTGAAAAGAGGTTTATTGTCGAAATGGGAATGTGTAAATTAGTACCTTTAATGTTATCTTAGTGTTCAAACAAAGAAAATGATTAAGGAAATTACATTAACTGTAAACGGAGGGGGGTAGGGGAATTGTCGAAAAGCTAATGTCTGTTATTATTCCTTTGCTGTTGTTGTTATTCTGGTATTTGACTCAATGCTTACAACATATGTCATAAACATTGGAATATATATCATAGGCCTTAAGAGGATACTTTTTTGCTGAGTTCTTTTCAGAATGCCTAAGTTTTGTCATCTCAAATTCAATACACATGTTCTTACCAATCTTCATCATATAATCTGTAGTTTACGTAGTCGTTTTGGGGATAAGAATGCTTGCTCTTTTATTTTATTAATTTTTGATAAACGTCTACAGAAATCCCCTCACATTTCGAAAACATAAAAAAAACATTATGCACTAGAATTCTTCAAATACCCAATATAAACATAGGACTGATGTTACTGTCGATTGGCTTAAATTAGAGTGACATTACTTTACCGATGTTCAATTATATATTCACTATATAGCATTAAGCGATTTGAATGGAGAGAAAAACGATATCACATAAAAACTAAAAAAATTTGAATGAACCCTAAATTAAGTGAGACAGTTGCTTAACAGTATATGCGTCTCCCGCTGTGGGTACATCACTCACCATGAGTATTCATACTCACAGCGTCTCACGCTATGGATACACCACTCACCATGAGTATTCATACTCACAGCGTCTTCCGCAATGGATACACCTCTCACCATGAGTATTCATACTCACAGCGTCTCCCGCTATGGATACACCACTCACCATGAGTATTCATAATCTGTCAAAATAGCACAGTCGGGAATAGGGAACATTCGATTTAACTACAGATAAGATGAGTATGCTGGTATCTAAAAATATAAGATTGCGAAAGCATGTCACTAGCTGGTTAAAACACCAACGTAAATTAGTGTACAGAAAACTTAAGAAAAAGACAAAGGAACTCATTTCAAACAACGCAAATGACTGAAAAGCATTAACGAAAATACCGAACTCCAAGGTAAGTTAAAAAGAAAAGTCCATAAAAACCTCAAAATCAAATGCTCGATTTTATCTATCGAAGGAAACAACTTGAACCATGGACCCCAAAGTGCAATTGATGTCGTTACTGCTCATACTGTTTACTATGCACAAAAAAAAACAAGAAAATTAACTTATGAAAACATATCTTACATAATTAAATGGTGCACATTGTGGAGCAGGATCTGCTGACGCTTCCTAAGCACCCATGATCAATCCCTGCTTTTGTTGAGACGTGTTGCTCAGACTCTAGTGTTCTATGTTTGTCTTTTATTTGCTTTGCCGGGGTTTTTTTCTTCGATTTATGAGTTTGACTATTCCTTTAGTATATTCTGCCTCTCTTATATTATATACCTTCTACACTTTATCAAATGACTCTATTGTAATACAATATTGAAACTCAAGGTACTATTACACTAGGTCTGCTTAGAATTTTTATGTCATTGTACATATTTGAATACTAAAAATTTTTATCTACAAAATTAAGAACTGACTTTTATCGTCATTTTCCGCAAAATAAATTTAACAACACGATATTTTCTCACTTTCCAAATGTGTCATGTTCTTTTAATCATATAAATTTGAATAAGACAATTTACTGGGTTTTTATAATAACAGGAGCTACGAAGGATGTCACATGTATAACTGGATCTACTTACCCTTCCGGATTGCATGAAATCACCCCTAGTTTTTGGTAGGATTTGATTTGCTATTTTGTATCATGTTTAGTATTATTTGAATGTTTGTATATTTTCTTTTCTTTTGCCTTGTCAGTTGGTTTCGATCTATGAGTTTGAATGACCCTCTGGTATCTTTCGCCACTCTTCCATTGTATACTTCAACAGTGTTTTTGTTTATATTTATCATATTTTATGACAAATTGGAGTTCAAAGTTGTGTATCGTTAATTTTGTTTAATAGTATAACAAATATGTTGATAAAAAGTGTTTTCACAAGTTTTTAGATTTTTTTTACACAAATTATTGCGTAAACCCCTGAGGGTTTACGCAGTATATATTGGACGAGTGATGTAGTCTTTCGGAACACCGGATGTTAGTCGGAACACTTCTGGTCTTTCTATGACCACCTTTCAAATACATGCGCAATAGCTATGACCACCTTTCAAATGCATGCGCAATAGCTTACTAATCTGTTGAATATGCATTAGCATCTTAAGTTGCTATAGAGATATTTTACGTATGATCTGAAATTTATTATGATATAATATTTCTTGCACACGATTACAAGCTGCTAATATTAACCTAATTAGTCAAACGATGTAACCAGCTGTGTTTAGATATGAGATAAGATTTCATGTAAACAATGCGCTTTGTATTCTGAACGAGAATAATTAAAAATAAAATCTTTAGAAAGAGTTTTAGTAGCATTTTATTTTAGATTTTACGTTTAGTGAAGATGTACATGACGTTGTAAAAAGCAAGCTATTTATTTTTTTATACTGAAATTAAAGGGAAGTCTTTCTTGCATATGATTAAATCCCAGTTATTTTTTTTGGTTAAATATTGCAACTTTATTAAAAAAAAAAAATGGTTATTAAAAATAAAATTAAATAGATATTGAATATGAAAAAATAAAATATTTTGAACGAGAACAATTAAAAATAATATCTTTAAAAAAAGTATTAGCACTTTTTGAAATTTTACGTCTAGGATAGACCAAGGACATGGAAATATAATCATAAATACGTGCCTCAAATAGGTGTAAAAACGAGGATTTAAAAACAAACTCGTTTATTGAAAATAACGTTAAAATTAATTATGAAAGTTATGTCCGTATTTATTTTCATTAATATTGCAAATTTAAAGTTATTTTCTTTGTTTAAATATTGCAACATTATTTACTTTTTTTGATAACCTCTGAATCCTTTTCGTCATTAAAATGTGACTGATAAGTATAGATATTCAATATGAAGGGGGAAAAAATAACCGTGACTGAAATCTAAATCTAAAATTTATTTTAAAAAAATACACATTTGACCATGCAGATGTAAGAAATGATACTTCAAGCAATGAAACAACGAATTAAATGTGCCACTTTAATTACGACTGATAACCTAAAAATGAATCATGCATGCATTTTTAGCAGACTTAACCAGGTCGGCGATAAGATATCGAATATAAAAAAAGAAGATATCGGGTTTGGTGTCAATGAGACAACTATCTACAAGAAACCAAAATAACACAGAAATACAAACTATGGGTCACCGTACAGCCTTCAACAACAGGCAAAGCACGTACCGCATAGTCGGCTATAAAAGGCCCCGAAATGACAATGTAAAACAATCAGTCAAAAAAGAAAATTAACAAAGTCCGTATCATCGTATGCGTAACTTAGTTGCTCACCAGAGAAACTCTACGCAAGCGTTTAAACACGCGTTCCATAAGTTTGAAGTACGTCGAAATGCAAAGGTATACGCTTGGTGAACGCTTTTACTTAAGGAAAATTTTAATGGAACATAAAAAAAATCATTCAGCTCAAGCGTTTGTCAAACGTATATACCTGTAAACTGCACGCACATAATATACACGCTACACGAGCGTTGAAAACGCTACAGATAAGTTTTAGACACGTTAAGGACACATTGCATACAAAAATACTCGTCGCCTTAAAGCTGTCATTTAGGAAAAGAAGTCCGATACGGGTGAAACTTCATCAAACCTACAGAGGATGATTACACCCTCTCCAATCATGCAACATGGGACTAGACATAAAAGTACAGGAACTACTCACATTAGTTTGAGCTGTACAAGATCTACAAAAATATCCCGCCTGCCTCAAAGGTGCATATAGGATCGACCATGGTCCAGCACTAATGATACAAATACCAACCAGAGTTACAATGACGTGGTAGTAAGTCTTTAAAGGCCACCGAGCGGCCTCCAAAAATGAAAAAAAAACACTATTTAGTCGGCTATTAAATGCCCCGACCATAAAGATTTAAAAACAAAAATCAAACAAAACTAAACAGCCTTATTGATAACAAAATAATTTACGAAAACAACTTGACCGACATGAATTATGAACAACAACCACTGTACTACATGTTTCTGGCTTTAGAATGGACACTGGCACATAAACAATGTGGTGGCCATAAACCCAACCCTCCCAAATGAACCAAACCTTAAGGACAACACATCGCAAGAAAAAACTGTAAAATATCAGTTGCAATTCGCGTCCCTAAAATTATGGGTACGGTGCACAATAATCACTTACATAAAAACAATAGACACAAATCACTGAAATAATCGCACTTACCGAAAGCTTTTTCAAAGCTAGTGAACATGTAGACGAACCAGTGGACATAGACGGACTGGTAAACATGTAAACAGACGGGCGAATGTGACAGACTTATTGACAAACATTCACATATAGACAGACCTGCAGTTGGGAATGTAGGAAGACTAGGAGAAACGCTAAGGTACGCCTTACGCACACCCAATACACGCTTTAAGCTCGTTGTGCACACGATACAGATATGATTGACAGGTTGAATGCATCAAAATTACTAGCGTTTTGGTAGCGTGCATGATTTGTTTTACCTCGGCCGACGTACGTCGGATCTATACGTTGATGTGTGAAGCCGGTATTACATTATTTAAACCACTAAACAGGCAATGGCAGTTTCTAATTCTTATGCACAACAAAAGTAATATAAGACAATACATCTTTATTAAACAATTATCTAATATATATATAATGCCAAACAAGCATTTGTGTTTACGATTGCATTTCTTTTTTTAAAGAAAGCAACTTGTTTAATTTATCAGTCACTCAACTGATAACTTCATGTTTGTCTTTAATGTATTCAAATTGGTTCGCAATTTTATGATTGTGCGACCAAGGTTGACGTTTATTCAGAGATTTAATAAAGTATATGTTTGATTGACTACTGATGTTATTCAAAAGATTTTAAAATGTTTCAATTTAGACAATAGAATTGTTTTATCAATTCTATTCATACACAAACAAACAATGTACTGTATAAGTCTTGATTTTACGATGTACCCATGAATGCGTACTTCTCTTAACATTCTGTGTTGCTAGTTCAAGGTAACTGGGATATTAACTTCTTGTGAAAATATTGAATTCCGATAAAATTGATGTAATTTTCAGTTTTAAAAGAATTTACTATTTTCCCAAAAACACATTGGACAAATCAATTAGAATAAAAAGTTATCATTTATTATGATAACTGATTATTTTTGGGAGGGAAAGCACACTCAATACTGCAAAAGATGTATGTACAAAAAGAGAGAAAAAATATCTATTTCTCATAACTTCATCTATTCTCTGTAAATTACAACATTTAA
This sequence comes from Mytilus edulis, assembly GCF_963676685.1. NCBI lineage: Eukaryota > Metazoa > Mollusca > Bivalvia > Mytilida > Mytilidae > Mytilus > Mytilus edulis. Next base: position 82,156,556 of record NC_092348.1, read on the forward strand.
GCGTCATTATAAATGTATATAGAGACGCCACTACAATGTATTAGAAACTATTCAACATGACATTTGTTAAGCTAGCAGAGTTCCTTTCCGTTTTTTTCATAGCTTCAATGTATCGACCGATAAGGTAAAGGACATGTATTTTAATTTCTATAACATACTACCGATGTACGAACGATACCAGACTGATAACCCTATATCAGCCCGACCACATGACGCCACATAGGGCTGATGGGTTATGGGTTTCTATGTAGCAACACTTCGGTAGTATCTTCATACGGAGTATTTATCTACCATTTGATACGATATTCCAATTCTTGTAGTTCCTATCATGATTTACTTGATAGCTGGATGATATTCATAAGGAAGATATAAGAACAAGTGTTCCAAGAGGTGAAGTTGAAATCCTCCCTTTGTTAGTTTTACGGTCGCCATCACGAGTCCGGTAACCGTTATGGAATATACGTTTCACAGGCGATAGCGGATATGTTCATCAAGTTGTAGCTACAATCATGTACCCTGTTCCGCTAATGTGACCTACCAAATTAGACTTAACAGGATTTGTATTTACACGAGCAACACTACGGGTGCCACATATGGGACAGGATCGGTTACCTGTCGGGAGCAGCTCTAGTTTATTTCAGTGGTCATTATTTTTTACGACATTTTGTTGTTGTTGTTCTTATCTAATTTATATAATATCTTGTATAAAATATAAAACTAACATACTAACATGATCTTTACAAAAATCATTTAAACACTTAGCATTACATGTCTTCATGCCATTTTAACCTTCCATTTCGTATAGAGAATAACAGTTAAAAGAATTCTAATAAGATATTTGAATAAACTGGCCGGGACTTATTTCCTTTGTTCTTAAAATAACATTTGTTGTACTATAAATCCAAATTCTATTAAATCGGATATTAGTTCAGTTACCGGACAGATTTACATATAAATATTAGTAAATATGTACACAGTAGATTAGTAATATGAAGTGCGTTTTAGTAGATGTATATATCTTACTAATGACTAATATGAAATCATTTCTTAAAAGGAATACGAATGTATGCAAGAATCAAAGAGATTGTTATAATTGTATAAAATGCTATAAAAATGTACAGACTGTGTGTAGCCATTCATCTGACACATCAATGTTTTTTACAATCCGATGTTTATAATATATCTTATTGTTTTCATGCAAGCTTTACAAATATGCTAGTGCTTCATATTTTTAAAGGGGCATTAGCTGTCAGTTTCATGTTCACCGATTTGACTCAAATTCTCATATTTGATTTATAAAAATTTAAAACATTTATCCAAATTATAAAAAAGGTAAAATAAACAGTAAACAGGGCATGGGCTGGAGAATATGTAGCTTCGTCTCGTGTGTATTTTAGTCAAGACGCCATCTTATTCACTTTCGAGTTGACCTCCGAAGACCTCCGATTGTCATATAAGCGATATAAACATAAATATAGATATGAATAGATAGGGAAATCGTTCTCTTGGATTTGTCTAAGTTTAATTTCATATTATATATAGATAAAAAATATGTGTTAATTCTCGTTTTTACCTGTATAATAATGATGTGTTATGGATCGAATCAGTCAATCAAATGATTTACCTTTGTTTCACTTTCAATTTTGACATTATTTTCCTTTAAATAACTCAACACGAACGATCCATGCGTTATTATTCTCTATCTTAGGGGTTAAATTGAAGTGAACATGAATACAGATTCAATGAGGTCGAATTATTCACCTGCAAGTGATAAATTCGTCACCAATGTTACTAAGGTTATTTTGACAAAATTGAACCATATTGGCCCCTAAAAGCGAATTATTATTTTACGGTTTCACTTTCATTGATGATTGAAAATAAAAATATTATATTATAGATATTTTATGTTTCTCGTAGCTATGATTCTTTTAAAACAATCTATAAGTTTGATGAACTCGTATCTCATTCCTTATGAATGTCTAAGCAGAACTTTACAATATGTTATAAATTAAAAAAGCATTGAATCGGTGTTTTGGTGAACTTTTAAAATTATATAGGAAACAAATAAGGTTTTTTTATTAGAAAAACAAAATATCTTTAATAGTATATTTTAAAAAAATGACCATTGTTACATTATAGTTCGTGTGTGTTACATTTCGGTGTTGTGTCGTAGTTCTGTTATATTTGATACGTTTCCCTCAGTTTTAGGTGTCATACCACCAATTACTCCCACAAATTTAGAACGTGATAGTAGGCCTACTCGGACAAAAAATAGTGCATTTGATGTCATTGTCCACCTAAACTAACCAACAAATTTGCAGAAATGAAAGTTTTGTTGAAAGAGAAATACATTAAGACCATTTTAAGCCAAAATTTACCTGTTTATGAGTTTGCATTAAAAATAAGGATTAATGCGCTCCATAGTATACTAATTTAAGATTTCCAGAAAACCAGGGGTTATTTTTAGTGGTACCTCCTTTCGGAAGCTCTCTTCTTTCTTATATGATTTTGAATGTATGTTGAAAATTGGCATGCAGAAAGGTGACACCTGAACGATTCAGGATATACCATGTTTCTATGAAGTTAAACTTAAGGTAAAATATTTAGAAAGCTGTGAAAATTGCAAAATTTGGTTGAACAGATAGGGACTTTTAATTAGTGGTATGACACCTTTAGTTTGTAACCCGGATTTGTTTTTTCTCTATGGATTTATGAATTTTTTAACAGCGGTATACTACTGTTGCCTTTATTTAAATATCTTAAATGACAATGCACAATTATTTAATTGAAATCAAAGATCGAGTAGTCGAAATCTAGTACATGATGATTATGACCTTCTTTTATTGTTTATAACGAACTGGGAAACATATCATATATGAAATGCTTTGTATATTTTGAAAATACCAGTCAATTTGGCAGAGTTAATAAAAAAATCACAAGGGGTTTTATTTCTTATTCTTCTTGCTGGTGGGTGGTATTATTTGACCCTATAGAACGAAGTAGGACCGTATATCGATGCCACCCTCTCAATGACTTCGACAAGTTGTAAAAAAATGCAAGCACACAAAAAAAATAATAAGATGGAAATATATTGGTTAACAATCATATCTGTCTTGTGAACTCATTTTGAAAATGACAGATAACAAAACTGTGGACTGTAGACACACAATATTGTGTCAAGTGTCAATTTTTTTACAATATAAATTTGACGTGGTTTGTTAATTAACAAGCTACTGTGCGACATATATACGACACATCTTTAGGAAAAAACTTTATTGATTTTGAATATTCAGCATTATAGATCATTAAAGAATTAATATTTCTCTCCCTAATGAGAAAACATCAATTTTCTTGTCGTGATTCTTTTGTGTGTGTGTGTGTGATCGGACTGTTTACGTTGACACAATGTCCACGTAGATTCTATCTTTTAATATCATTTTAAGATATTTCACTGTCCAACAATGTCTTCATAATTTTCTGATATCAATATCCCGTGAGATCCCGTGTGTCCAATCCGTAATTATGAAAAATAAGATCAAAATGACGTATTTAGAGGGATTTGAAAAAAAATACTAAGTGGCTCAGCTGCGCAGACAACATCGTCTATTAAACCTAATAAAAATGGACAACTTTTATTGCTTCAGGCATTAACCATATCAAATGACTTAATAAAATATATGTGCCAAACTAATTTTGATATTAGGCTTTAATTAATCTACGAACTTTAATTGCATTTTGGTTAACCATTTAACATTCTTTTTACATATCACATTTAAAAGAAAAAAGTCATTTACTAATTTTAAACGGATAACTATGGCTTAAACAGTTTATCTTAACTATAATAAAACTAAAGAACATACGTAGATATAAGAAGATGTGGCCGGTATGAATGCCAATAAGACAACTATTCATCCAAGTCACAATTTGTAAAAGTAAACCATTTTATGTCGACTCGCAACGAACAGCAAGGTATAAAGTGCCCGAAAAATGACTAGTGTAAAATCATTCACGCAAAGAAACCAACGGTCTAATCTACATTAAAAAAACGAGAAACGAGAAACACGTATGAATCAAATCAACAAACGACAAACACTGAACATCACGTTCCTGACTTAGGGCAGGTGCAAACCATTACAGCAGATTTAAACGTTTTAATAGGTACCAATAGTTATCAAAGGTACCATGCATGCTTATGATTTAATACGCCAGACGCGCGTTTCGTCTGCATATCTCATTAGTGACGCTCAGATTGGACCAACCTTTTCTCTTATACCAGAAACAATAGTATACCATCACAAAATAGAAAGACACACCACAAAATATCAATTGAAATAGCTTAACTCAATCAAAAGACATATTAACAAAAATGATCCTACACAAAATACGATCATTAGCATAAAGTCTTTTTGGCAATTGCAATCTGACAAAATGTATATGTCTAATCTTCATTTGAGTGATCAATTCTGGTTCTTTTTTATGTGATGGATTTCAATCATGGTATTTTATCGATTTATGAATTTCGAACAGCGGTATACTACTGTTGCCTTTATTATTAGACTTTAAAAAAAGGGATATATAGACAATAACTGTTTAGTGTCTTTAAATATCAGCTGCATTTGTACGAGGCTAGGAAACAAGGTGTATGCGAGCTTTTGGCGAGCTACTACACCTGTTTCGAGCCGAGTACAAATACAGCTTATATTTAAAGACACTAAACAGTTATTGTCTTTATCCTGCAATTAATTATGTATATTGTTTGTGTTTTGAAAGACACAAAAACTAACATATTTAGCATTTATTTTCGATTTGTAATTCCTTGAGGCTCGCGCATAGTAATATCAAAATCACACATTATGCTGAAGACGGATTCGCAAAAAAAGAATCTCGAATGGTCAACAATAATACATCGCTCAAGGTGAATAATTATCTACAAATGTATTTTAACATAACAACTAATTTCAACAGTAAAAACAAATAACAAAACATTGTCAAAGAAGTAGGTTCAGTAAGACCCCTTTTTGGCCCCAAAATATAGCAGTTTTACAAAATTGTTAAAATGTAAACCTTTAGTTATTTATTGGACAGTAGAATGCTTCTGCTACAAAAATAGTTGTTTTTGACAATACAATGCACATATATCCGGTACTAGCACCATTAAGTCATGCTAAATTACTGAAATCCTCATAATTCTAGCATTTTAGTTAAATTTTAGACGGTTTTCGTGTAAAACGAAAGTGGCCACATTCGTGTTCATCCTTAATATTGAAATGTAAGTTGTATTTTATGATATAACATAACATATATAAAGGTTGAGGATGAACACGGATGCGGCCACTTTCATTTTTACCAAATACCATCTGAAAAGTGACATTTTTCGGCATATTAGGTAGATTTTTCATATTTGAGCTTGAATCGGATCGTTTTTAATGACTAAATCTGTTAAAATCTTTCACATAAACTAATTAATTCAAATAAAATAGACACTTAAGTGTTTAAAAAGTGGTCAAAATATTTCGTCAGATGAACCTGAAATTTGAGGCCAAAATCGGTCCTTACCGGACCTACTCCTTTGAAACAGAAGTGTACGAGTTGTCCTACGCTTCAGACTTGACATTCACTAAACATGCATGCTGAAATTGACATGGTTGATTTTGCAACACAATCATACACATTCAAGTTTTGAAATCCACAATTGTCATCGTCATTGGAATGCAACGGGAATACACATTCTGAGGTCACACAGGTTCAAACAATACTCAGTCCGGCAGTGGGCGGAGCTTTAAAGCGATATCTGTATAGTAAACAGATACAGCATAGCGATATCTGTAGGGCTGTATCTGTATAGTAGGACACCTAGTTGCAGGATAATAAAAAAAAATACCTTTAACTTGTTTGTTATTGGCTATCGTTATCAATGAATTTACGCTCGCTCATTCTGTCAGAGACATTCCAATGGGATTTTAAATAGAATAAAAGAATAAAGTTCATGCATGTGCACGAGAAAAAAAAAGTATTTAAGTATCCAACATTAAAATCAACACAAAATGTTAAGTTCCTGCTTGTTATTTGTTTTATTTGATTTATGCGTTCAGAACCTGTGGTGACCCCACAGTTTAAATGCCTATAACAAGTACGAATCGCTTTTTCAGCGTTATAGAGGAACGTTCATCTAATCTTACCAAGTCAATTGATAATCTGAGCGCTCCAACAAGTGGTCACATCCACAATGTTATGAAAATGATTCTATCATAGACCATCAACTGTAAGATTTCACAATATGACACAAAAGCATTAAAATTCACGACAAGAATGATGAATCACAATAATTCGTCAGTTTTTGTTTATATACCAATATTATGAGCACACAAATCACTTGCATGTAACGTTACAATTAGTACTATTTATGACACTCAGCTTGAGCTAAGAGTATAAACTTATTTATGGCATATGGGAAAACTTTGTTTATGCCAGCGTCACAGTCTCCAAATATTGACACCAGATAGACAAACCGATCTAGAATTAAGAATTTCGCGCAAAGATGGCCCCGAACTTGGTTAACAGCCAACCAACATCCGGATTCGAAGTAAGTACGATGCCTGCAGAAGGTCACTCAACGGCATCAGAACCACACTCGAATGCAGTTCAAATATGTATTTTTTTAATACGATGTTAGTGTCTATGTATTGATTTTACTGTACTACTTTGTTGGAAAAATTACTGTGTTTCAAAAGTCCATCAGGTTGTTGTGGGTGGCTGGATATCTCAGTCTGATGAGCATCACACAAATTGTGACGATTGTTCTGCATGTCTTTTATCTCTAGGTTATATAGCTGAGCAAAACTTGGAACTTGTGAGCCAGGATGAAAAGAGGCTCTCTCTGCTAAACTGACAAGTTTATAGTAAATACTAGTATATTATCTAATGATGCTCCATTTTTATCATAGAAAACGAGTTCATTAATTGATTATTGATCCCGAAACATTGTCATCTACTATGTAGCCATAGTGTGACAGGAACGTCATCACTGAATGGAGACTTCTCTCATAAGGGAGATTGGATGTGTTGTTCGGACTTTTCTTGTCTTCCTTCAGTTCGGCACTTTTGTAAATTTTGTCATCGTTGTTGGAAACCATCAAGGCCGACTTCAATCCATAGAAACTGTAACCTTCGTCTACAAAGGCTATAAAACAATGAAGCCAGTAATCCAAGGACAGGTGACCGCCAAATGCTTGATTCCCAGAGCACCGCAACAGTTTGGAAATATCTATTTCTTCTCAAACATAAAAGTGGTATAATCCTCAGTTGTAGCAGGATACTTGATCATCTCAACAGAAAATTTTGGCTTTGATGGTATCGCAGACATTATTAATGGTACGGGGTGGTATTTAGAGCAAACTTGGAATTAAAGGACAGACATACATTTTGTGTTAAATTACGTTCAAAATTAACGGAGAAAAAAAGAGATAATAACAAAACTGCATTTGCATTTTAATTGGTTCGTTCAGAGTCATGAAAAGTAGCAAATAACATTAATAATTTATTATGACATTCAATCTTTCTTTCACAATAAATTGATTTTTCCCACAATTTTGTACTATTCGCAATGCTTTGTTCTCGAGTACATGTGTATTCTCTGTCACCTTTGTTCTTGTAAAGTTTTATGAGAATAAAATATCTATATATCTATTTATTTGAATAGTTTTGCTAGTAAAATTAGCAGCGATGTTATACAACTATATAAAAAAAAAACAGTTAGTACATTACAAGAATTTGCTTTTTTAGTTCGCACATCGACACATATCTATATATAAAAGAGTAGAAAAAGTCTTAAATGTCAGAGAATTTTATTAATTGTCTTTATCTCATTGCGTTCGAATAAAGGAAAAAACAATTTAAATTTGTTATTTGAAAACAGCTAAGTCATTACATGATTCATTGTTATGTGAAAGTTGCATAAACGTTGATGTGAATGACTTTTAAAGGTAATGTTCCGTAAACGATTAAACATTTATAGAAAATGATAAAAACAGAGACTATTAAGCTAAAACATTTATATTAATTGATTTAGTATCTTTTGTTATACATCAAAGTGAAAGTTGTTTTGAAACATTTTGATAGAAAAAAATCTCAAAAAGATATTTGTTTTATTGTTAATGAATTTGGAAGGTAGTCATGATATTACATTATCGTCAACTTTCATGTTCTGAAAAAGGAAAAAAAAGTACTTAATATAACATTCAATTCTTTTATCCATACTTACTTTAATCAAAATTACACAAGTTAGCATTGGAATTCGGAATACATTTCGATTCTTATTTTTTCTGCTGACATATATAGTTATTTCTATATTTCTATTAAAAAAATTATTTTAGAGATGTTTTAGTTATGATCAATAAAAAAGGTATAGCGTATACGTCAATAAGACAGTAACCCAACACACATACATCTAGGTGTAGTGGTTAGTGCATCGGACTACTAACACAAAGGTTCCTGGTTCGATTCCCGTCTGGAATGAAAATTTCAGGAACTGAATTTTCGCTCCCTTGACACCATTTGCGAGTATGGTCTCGAGGAAACGATGATAGTCCGTCGGAATGGGACGATAAATGGCTGACCCGTGTTAAGAGAGAGCCATATCTCTTGCACGTTAAAGACACCCTTGTAGATTTCGAAAAAAAAAAGCAGGCTAATGCCGCTACAAGGCAGCACTCGCACCCGCAAAGTGGAAATGTGATTAATATAAGTTGCAAAACTTGTTTCCCACTCAACTATAAATAAATATGTTTAAACTAAACATCTAGGGACTATTACATACAATCAGTTAATACAATAGGTTTTGCATTTGCGCCGATTTTTTTCTTTCTGGTGATTTCGATCTACTTAATTTTGAAAATCTCACATCCGGAGGCGGGCTTCAGATGGCCCCCAATAGGTGCACTAGTTCAGTGAAAATGACTGCAACCTCCCATCATTTGCATTTATATACCAAAATGTATTAAAATTTGTATCATTTAATTCTTTACATATTTTTATCAACGATAAAAATGTGTTAGAATTGTCCTATAAGACATAAAAGTTAGGACTACCCTAAGATACCTTTGTTTTACATCACAAGACATGTTTTAGACACGTCTTAAAACAATTTAGAATAATGTTCTTAGACATATATTAGGATATATATCCTAGGATACTTGCAATGGCATGGCCCCTTGTTGCGTGCGGGTTTCGAACTCAAAACTTCAACAGGCTAGCGATACAGTAGTTAAACGACCTAGACCACTGAACCACCAAGAACCAAAAATGAAATGAACTCAAAAGTGTCCATAGTACACAGATACCCCACTCGCACTATCATTTTCCATGTTCAGTGGACCGTGAAATTGGGGTCAAAACTTTAATTTGGAATTAAAATTAGAAAGATCATATCATAGGTAACATGTGTACTAAGTTTCAAGTTGATGTGACTTCAACTTCATCAAAAACTACCTTGACCAAAAACTTTAACAAAAACTTCAATCTGAACTTCCCACTATCATTTTCTATGTTCAGTGGACCGTGAAATTGGGGTCAAAACTTTAATTTTGCATAAAAATTAGAAAGATCATATCATGGGGAACATGTGTACTAAGTTTTCAAGTTGATTGGACTTCAAATTCATCAAAAACTACCTTGACCAATAAACTGTAACCTGAAGGGGGACGAACGGACGGACGAACAAACGGTACGACGAACGAACGGACTCACAGACCAGAAAACATAATGCCCCTCTACTATCGTAGGTGGGGCATAACAAGATGCAAAATTAGATTGATAAATTAAAAAAAAAACTAACAAACTGTATAGAATAGAATAAAATGGAAAAGTTAAAGTTTTAGTGTTGACTTCTCTCCTGAATATGCGGACGAGTTTCTTGGTTTTAGTTTCTAAATCTAATAAAAAAATATATAAAGTACTTGAAATTTCAATCATATATTGTAGAATTTTTAATCAAGATTATTTGGTAAAGTAACCATTTTCACACCAAGAAAAGTTTCAGACATGGACAATTCATTTTTATTTACGATCGATTTAAGTATTTTTTGTTAAAAGAATTGCTGAAGTATAACAATGTTTATTTTCTACGGTAATTTGGTAATTTAGGCATCACATATTTCATCTAAATTATCTTTCGATGTCCAATATAAATAAGACAAATAAAACATATTTATTTAAGGACAGATTATAACCCTTATTTTTATTTCAATTGTTTTAAAATTTACACGAAATAATATTATTTTGATTAGGGGTCATCAAATGATAACTGACATTAATTACTACACTGAATTTAGATTCATCTTGATTGTATCATTTTAGAATAATTGTACATTGAAAACGAAAAAGAAATGATCCTTTACTTGTTTGGGGGTAATGAATCATATTTCTTTATTTTGAATGGACACTTCAATCCGACGACATAAACAATACATAGAATAAGATGTAGTAATCCACAACTATTCTTAAAGTTCGAGTATACTTTTACATACTGTTCAGCAAGAGCAATAGATGTTTAACAAGTTCAAAATCAAATTCAATCTCACTTCGTTTTAGGGCACCCCTAAATTAAGAAAACTAAGTTTATCATTACGTTTGGTGTAACGCAACCAATCCGGACAAAATGAACATATTAAGAGAAAGTATGTAATCTCCGTAATAGTTCCTATGTTTATGAGGAGTACCTTACAAAATGTGTAGAAAAATTGAAATTATGGTATCAAACAAAAGCGCATGTGTTGTGTGTTTCTCATGGCTAAATGAACTGTTTTGGTTCTTTGATAGTGTTTTGGCATTAGATGGTGTTTTTTTACTAATTTGAACTTCAAATAAAAGAGCTATGAATGCTTGAAATAAAAAAAAAATAACATAAAGATCAAATGTCCAATAATTAGTTTTGTGTCTCAATGGACTATCATTTTAGAAGGATCCAGTTCCTCGACGCTAATTTAAATAAAAACGGAACAGTTTACATAACTTTGATTTTTTTAAATACTAACGCTTTTCTACGTCAGGAATAGATTACCTTAGTTGTATTTGGCAAAACTTTTAGGAATTTTTGGTCCTCAATGCTCTACAACTTCATACTATATCTGGCCTTTTTACTTTTTTGATTCGAGCGGCACTAATGAGTCTTTTGTAGACGAAATTCGCGTCTGGTAAAAACAAAATTTCAGTCCTGGTATCTATGATGAGTTTATTTACTGGATGTTTATATCAAACAAACAGTATAAGATAAGGAAACCAATGCAAATGTGTACCAAGTCAGGCTCATGTAATTACATCTACCAAGTCAGGCTCATGTAATTACATCTACCAAGTCAGGCTCATGTAATTACATCTACCAAGTCAGGCTCATGTAATTACATCTACCAAGTAAGGCTCATATAATTACATCTACCAAGTCAGGCTCGTGTAATTACATCTACCAAGTCAGGCTCGTGTAATTACATCTACCAAGTCAGTCTCTCTACCAAGTCAGGCTCGTGTAATTACATCTACCAAGTCAGGCTCTTTACCAAGTCAGGCTCGTGTAATAACATCTACCAAGTCAGGCTCTCTACCAAGTCAGGCTCGTGTAATTACATCTACGTCATTGATATTGTATTAAAAGAGACTTACTGAAAATTGGTGTAATCCAAATTAGTTACTCTCTCTAAATAAAGAAGTTATTATTATTATTTTTTTATAGTTGTCTCATATTCAAACATACTAAATCTCCTTATTTTATGTTTAGAACCTGTTTAGGGACCGGTCAATATTTATTGGGGGTTGGGACTGGTGGCAAAATGTAGTAGGACATACATTTATTTTCACTTAATTTTTGATAGGACTTATACTTATTTAGTCTTCAGCACTAATAAATAGGACAGCAATATTTTTTATTTATACAGTAATACTGCACTCGTTCTATTTGAGCAGTCAAAATGCGTTGACCGTATATATCTATGTCATATACAGTCACTGATTTTGATATCACTTTTTCTCATGAATATTTAAATAGAAATTGCCGATATTTATAGATTATCGTTATCATCTCAACGAGATTGATATTCTCGCTTGAGCCGGGACGGCGAAAGCGAGAAAGGCAATCGAGTTGAGATGATCAATGATAATCTGTTTATCGCTATTTTACCTATGACAACGTTGTCAATTTCATGTCAATTTCGTTAGCAACGCCACGTGCCTGCTTAGTTTCTAGCAATAATTTTCCATATTAAGGGCATACGATACAGTTTTGAACCTGTATTTACAAGTTGATGAAAATTTGCATATAGGCTATTTTTTACCTGATTAAATCAAATATGTAATAAAAAATATACCTTCATGTGCTACTTTTTGAGTAAAATGAGGTCGAAATTTTGTATATTTGTTCAAAATTCAGATTTGTGTCCGTATTTTCTTTTTCGAAAGAAAGACATAACTTTTTTGTTTTAAAAGATAAACACAAATTGTTTTTTGTTAAATAATCGGTAATTTCTGTATTTTATAAGTATCATTAAAAATTATGCAATTTTTATTCCGAAATAACTCTATATATATTTATCAAATGTTCATGAATAGAGGAAAAAACGTCATTTTTTTGCTGCATGTTTATCAAAATTAAAAAAAATGCGCTATTTACAGTTTTATAAAATTTGGGTCACATAATCTCCTTGCAAAATGAAACAAATTGCTGTTTTAAAAAATAAGGGTCCATGCACTCGTTTTCAAATTAAATCAGTTTGAATGATAAAAATCAGTCGAAAAATGCATCTTTTCCCGATATGTCATAGATTGACGTCTTAATTAATTATTCATACGACCTATTCATCTGTTCTTGTTTCATATGTATACAGCGACTCAAACTTATTTCTTTTGCAATTTTTAAGAGAAAAAAAAACATATTTCACTTGTTAATATTTTTGGTTTGCAAACTATATATCATTATGTTTTATGCTTATTGTTGACATTTTAGTTAATTCTCAAACAAGCTTGTTCATCATCGATTGCAGGTTTCAACAGGTAGATGTACATTTCATTGTGCTGTACATTTCTCCGCCTGCATGATATGAGGCCTTTTTATAAAAGGGGGAAGTTTCCCAATATTTAAATCAAATAATAACATACACACTAAACAACAATTGAAAATGTACTCTTTTAGATTGCAGTATAAAGACAATAATAGTGCAATGACTTGACATATCAACGATATAAGGATTCGGCCCGAAACGGGGAAAAAGCTCGGCAGAGCCTCGCATTTCCCCGTTTCTAAGCCTTATCCTTATATCGTTGATATGTCTAGCCAATGCTCTATTATTGTCTATATCCAAAGGAGTAGGTCCAGTAAGACCCCTTTTTGGCCCCAAAATATAGCAGTTTTACAAAATTGTTAAAATGTAAATTTTTAGTTATTTATTAGACAGAAGAATGCTTCTGCTACATAAATATGGGCTGTTTTTGACAATACAATGCACATATATATCGAGTAGTAGCTCCATTAAGTCATGCTAAATTACTGAAATCTTCACAATTCTAGCATTTTAGTTAAATTTTAGACAGTTTCCGTGTAAAACGAAAGTGGCCGCATTCGTGTTCATCCTTAATATTGAAATGTAAGTTGTATTTGATGATAATACATAACATATATAAAGGTTGAGAATGAACACGGATGCGGCCACTTTCATTTGTGACACGAACACGGATGCGGCCACTTTCATTTGTGACAAAAAAACATCTGAAAAGTGACATTTTTCGGTATATTTGGTAGATTTTTCATATTTGAGCTTGAATCAGATCGTTTTTAATGACTAAATCAGTTTAAATCTTTCACATAAACTAATTGAATCAAATGAAATAGACACTTAAGTGTTTAAAAGGTGGTCAAAATCTTTTGTCAGATGAACCTGAAATTTGAGGCCAAAATCGGTCCTTACCGGACCTATTCCTTTAATTACAACAAAATAAACAATATTAATTGAGGAACAAACAAGTAACAAAAATGGAAATACAATTTCAAGTCTAGACATTAATTATTAGGTTTATAGGACAATCATGAAGTGATTTATAAAAGGTTGAAAAAATATACATGTATAAAAAAAAATAATAACATACCAGAATTATAAAATTAATCATTCTAAAAGTGATATGATATACTGCCATCTTAACCAAATAAATATCATTGAATAAAGGTAGGAATAAATAAAATATACATCTTTAAAAATAAGGAAAGCTATTAAAATAATAAAACATTCTAGCTAGAAAATTAAGAAAAAAACAAATTCAAAAGACAGAAAAATGTATATTGAAAAAAAAGATAATACAAATTGTCCATAAACTATTGTATTACACGTGTATTACTCTTCGTGAAACTGAGAAAGTGAAATTGAAAAGAAACCTTATTTGTCTTCTTCAAGGAGTAGATCAGTTAAAATTTCCAGACAAATTCAAAGACTGTTATATTTGATCTGTGTTAATCTGATAAAAATGGAGTTAAAGTCTGTTTGATTTATTCATAGATTAGGTAGGGCATATACTTATTTAGCAGATATTTCATATAGGACAGAAAGTTTTTTTGGTATATTCAGAGGGTAGGACAGAAACTTTTTTTAAGGGAGAAATATGAATTGCACCGGTCCCAACCTCCCAATAAATGTTGACCGGTCCCTTATGTCCAGTAGGAGATGTAAGATCACTCATACTAAAACTTTCACATTTAAAGTATAATATTAACTTTTAGTTCGAGATACTTATGGTGGCCGGTTAAGGCCATTTCGCCCTTCATATTGTATAGGGCAAAAACGCGAAGTCGAAAGCGCGAAAACACGAAATATTTTTTCTTTTAGATTTTGCTTTTTCACGATTTCGCGTTCTCGAGTTTACGCGATTTCACATTTTCGAGTTTTTCAAGTTTTTGCAATTTTTCGTTTTCGCGTTTTCGAGTTTTCGAGTTTTCGCGTTTTCCATAGCCTTAATGTCTTTAAACCAATGTGTACACAGTTGTTATAAAGAATACAATGGTCTTGTCTTGTCTTTTATGAAAGGGGTAGCGTCGAAACATTTTAACAAACTGATAATAAACTGTTAGAAAGGGCATGATTCTTCAGTTTGGAATTAAGCACAAAAACATTTAACAAAAACGTATTAAAAATGTCTGTCCATTCCGTGATGTTTACTTAAGATAATGTGGATGTTAAGATGAGCACTTACATTACACAATGAGAAAATGATGGTACACTTTTGGAATCTTTTATGTCTGGGGATAAATGTATACATGTATTTAAGTCACCACAAAGACGTTTTTTAACTTCTTTTGTTCTTATCTCTTCTGAAACGTAACAGTTTATTGAGAAGTGTGCAATACTACAAAAATAAAGTGTTTTATTTAACGATTGTGTAATCTCTTTTTGTTGACAGGACAAACAAATGTATATTTCATAAGAAGGCTTTTCCTTTAATTAAATACTAAACAAATATTGAACCTATTGATGGACTTAAAACAAGTGTTTAGGTCTTTCAGGTTCAGAAATAATAAAATACAATAGAAAGTATATTGTCATGCTTATCACAAAGAGAGTACTATGGTATGAGTATAGTGATTTGAAATATATCTTTCGATTGCTATAAAAATGGTAAATAAGCAAATTTCAAAAGTTTATTGAAATACGATGACATCTTTCAAATTAGGTAACCTTCATGTTACTACTTAAAAGGGTTTTACGAACATAAAACCTGCATGTTATCGTTTAATGGCTTAATTGTGTGCCTCATTGTCCCATTTTCTGATTGCACTTCATTTTTTTTAAAGGGACATAATGCATCGTTGGCCTATTTCTGAATTGTAAAAGATCCACTAACGGCGATCTTGTTAGAGAGAACTTTTCTTAATTGTCGAAACAACCTGTCAATCTTACAAAGAGGTAAACTTTTCATAATTCTCAAAACAATCAGCCAATCTAATATTTAAAAAGAAATTTTTAATAATTTCCGAAACAATAAGTCGATCAAATAAAAAGAAACTTTCAGTCATAAATCTCGAAACAATCTGTGTAAGGTACCAATATCGAACAAACATAACATGTAAAAGAATAGTGTCAACTGTCAATTAATATTTGGTGAACTTGATAAAATATAGAATCAACGAAGAAAATATAATTGTTGATATATAATTACAATTGAACTGCAATTGTAATTGACTAAATAACGATATACTTACCCAACCCTGGAGTTTTTATATTTACAGACGGAGACCATTTACTAGAATGCTGTGAGTGAACTATGAAAAGTAGTTGTGCAATATGTAATGGAATAGAAAATAATTTTTATTAATGTTTATAGTAAATTTAATAAAATAAGCCCTTGGATATCGAAGCTTTCGCAAAAATGATCATGATTATGTAGGCAAAACGAATGGACAATACTGAAGCGCTGAGACCAGGACAATTGGTATCACATACATTGCACAAAATGGAGATACAGTGATAAAGCAGTCAATAGCTGTCTAAAACAACAATTAAAGTACTTACTACAAGTATCATCAAATTAAACTAGACAAAGTTATGCCCCGCACTCTACTCTGACGTAACTGTATTACGTATAACAAAGTCAATGTAAGACTTTCTTTGAGATTTTATTGTGTCTGGCATATGGTAATATGGTATTTTAAAATACTCAAAGTTGTAACCACATAGGTCTATGATTTACATCAGGAGGAGTTATCTTGAAATGCTATTCACTTCTTATGCTAGTAAATACTAAAAAAAAATGACAAAGTTTAAATATCCACCAAAAGAGAAAATATAAATAAAAATAAATACCCTGACCACACGCACACTCTCAAGATATGAACGAACAGCCAACAAAGTGAAAACCTCTTAGCATTCAAACTGTAGGAGGAGTTATCTGGTTACCGACCACATTATCATATTTTATTGAAAACATTGTCTTCTGAATTAAACTAACAAAAAGTGTATTAGACACGCAAAGAACTGACTAAAGAATTTGTTTTAGGATAATAATGTTTTTAATTGTTTGATTTGCGGGTTCTTTTTTTGGTAATGATATATACCGTTCAGTGACTTTTATTCTTATGGGCACTTACTATGTTCCTCTTATCGTAGATTTTTTCTCTCAATTGTTTGATATGTGTGTTTGCAGCTGTGTCTCATATTCCAATGAACGTAATATTATAAAAATTAACACGTTACAAGAGGGATATAAATATTAAAGATATATAGGCCAAATCTTTAACTTTAAGTAGAAGGGGGAGGGGTTTGTTTTATTTTCCAAAAAATATACTGATCTGCAATTTGATAAAAGAAAAATATATTAAGGTCAAGCAGATGACAAAGAAAATATTCTGTAGCAATTTTCACAAAAAATCTTAAGTGTAAAATTAATCTTACGATAAAAATATTTAGTTGAACTGTTGATGAATATTTTAGACTTACGATAAATTTTTACACTTAAGATTTTTTGTGAAAAGGGCTCCTGAATCTAGATTTCCCCATACGTTATAGTGTTACAATTAAAAAAAAACTATTAAATTTAATTGATTGCGACGAAAAACTGAAAAAAAAATATATTTCAATTTGCTAAAACAAACAAATTACCCCCATCCCCCTTGAAGTTAAATGGTAGCTCCCTAATCAATAAACTTTTAAAGCTCTAAATTGCTCTGAGACTAGAAAAGTGGAAAATAAATCTAACAAATACAAACAAAGATCTGACATAAACTCCATTTTTTTAAATAAGAAAGACATTTCAGTAGATTTAAATAAAAACACGCACTGGCAAGGTTGATAGTCCTTGATACATTTATTATCTTTCTTTTGTTCACACGTAAGGTGTATTTTTGTTATGTACATATAATCAAACATGTATTTGCATTTATCTCTTTATAATATACTTTTGCAATTTAAATGTGAAATTGAGAATACTTGACAATACATTTACATACATTCTAATACTAATAAAATGTTAACCTCTCTTTCATCTAACTGGTTCAACTGGTGTTGTTTTGGTATGATTTGCATTTTGTTTATACCAAACATACAAATTCTGTAACAGTTCAATTGTACCAAAGTTAACGACTTACATTCTTTAAACATAGATATATTCTAATCAACGAAAGTAAGCTGAAACATTCGGCGATTATTTTTCTTAATCAGGTCTTGTCCTTTATAACGTTTTATCAATAATTTGATAAATCCTTGTGTCTTATTTGTTTAATTTTCATGACAATATACAAAGACGAACTAGACCGACTATACGCATTTTTGTATTGACGACGAAAATCATTTAAACTTTATGAAAAATCATAATCCATTTGTATCTACTCATAGTTTTACTGATAATGATAGCTTTACAAAGGAATTTGTTAACATGCATTTGAAGCTAATTTTTTTTATTTCGCTGTGCAGCATGGTATAACATTGACACATATGTAAGCATATGAGCATTGCGTGTTTTCTTCGATGACTCTGCAAGAATATGATCTACTTAAAAAAGTTACTTACCTTTTATTGGAACCACACAGTACATGCACTAAGGAGCATAGAAAAACTTTTGAAATGACGACATTTATTAACAGACTTGTTCTTAGGCAGCACCCATTTGATTTTCTGGGGGGGGGGGGGGGGGGGGGGGCTATGTTTTTTTTTTTGTGCAAACTTCGGGGAAGAACAATCTATTTTTTTAGCGACAAACCAAAAACAATTTTTTTTCTTTCAATTTTAGCATTACATATAGTGGCAGCTGAGGGTGAAACAAACATTTTTTTTTCTCAGGGTCCAAAACAAATTATTTTTTTCACCAAAACCTGGAAACAAACTTTTTTTTCCAAACCCCCCCCCAGAAAATCAAATGGTTGCTGCCTTATACTGATACATTTTAAAAGACATGAGCTAAAACAAGCAAATAATGAATTGGATATATATATATAATACTTTTTTTGGTAATAACATCTCCTGTAATGAAACGAACTTGATTTAAGGGATACAAAATAAACCAGAATATCTGATCTCATTAATTCCTTTTTTTTAGAATTTGACACCGCGTATTAGATGAAAAAACTAGGATATTAAACAAATGCAAATTATTTTCATTTTCCTATTGTCACTGTCTCATTCTCGAATAATAGCATCTGCCATATCCTATGACGTACAGGCATTTTCATCAGTTGTTATGATTGGACTAACACATGGTCTACCTACGGTGATCATAAGTAGAGATTTTCTAAAACTAAAAAGAGCTACCCCAACAGGGTTGTGAGAAAGAGCGATAGACATATTTACATCCAGAGGAGACCACTCTTTGTTTGCTTTTAAGAATTTTGTGTCCAATACAGAAATAAATTTTCCATGAGATCACATTAACTATGAAACAATTAAAAAAGTGAAAAGTGTTTTAGCTATAAAAAAAACAAATATGACAGACAGCTACCAACTTACATATAGTTGGTACTGATCAGTGTAACACTCAATCAAATCTGCTATATTAAAATTATAACAAACCAAATATTTCTTGAGTGGACTTATTTATCTAAGAAAGGGTGACAAATAAAATTAACGGGATATAGAAAAATTAGCATATAGCTAAAAATAAACAATACAGTATACCGTATAGACTTATTAATCAAATTAAATACATGTAGATACAAGTATACTGGGTAAGATTGAAGTTAATGTCTCAAATTGAAAAACAAATTAAAGCGTGAAATTAGATTAGTTTAATCTTTCAATCTTGACATAAACCTTTCACAATAAAAAATAACAAAATCCTTAAATGAAATATTGCAAATTCATGAAAAAAAACAATGATTTTAGGAATTCTTTTAAAAAATGTCCGAAACGACTGAAAATTATTATTTTTTTTTATTTTTTTGGACTACCAAAACTGATATCCGTTTAAAATACCCCGGATTTCTTAAACTATGTTTACGGTTGACTGTACGACATACTTGTTTTTTTTATTGTTTTGTTCATTAATCCGACCGTTAGTTTTCTCATTTGAATTGTTTTATGTTTGGTTAAGTCGATCTTTTTTATAGATTGCCGGTATGAATATTAGCAACCTGCTTGTTGTTGAAGGTCGTTTGAAGACATATAGTTGTTTACATCTACGCCCTTTTGATATATAGTGGATAGTTGTCTCATGGACAATCACACGACATCTCCTTATTTTATATAGCAAACAAGTTAGTAAATAAACACACCGTTATAAAGATCTATAAATGGCAAATGGAACTATAACATGGTCTATAATTAGAAATAAGAAGATGTGGTATAAGTCCAAATGAGACAATGTGTAAAATGTAAACAGTTATATGTATTCAAAAGATTCTTTGATAAAATGAAAAGACTTCTGTTTGAAAAGATTGGGTGGAAGTGAAGTGTAATGTGCCGAGAAGTCCTAAATGTCAAAAAATCGAAAGGACCATCAAAAGCACATAATTTATCTGAATCAATGAAAGAGTTTTTACTAAAAAATTATTACTTCTATTATTTTCGTGAACAATAAATTCTTAAACAAGACAAGAAGATTAGTTGTAAAACACCGAATCTAAGCATAGAAAGAGAAATTTTTTTACCAAAAAATGCTAACATTATTAAATTTAAAAATGTATTCTCATCTGAAAATGTTGTAGAACTAGAAAATTGTGTAGATTTATACGATACATATATCATTGAAAGTCTGTCCTCCTGGTTAGTGGAACTGTAATACTATGATATTGTTATTTATTTTCACACATGCGAAACAAAATATGTATCATATATGAATTATTATTTTCTCTGTAGCTATGTACTAGTTTATGAGAATAAATTCATTCATTCATTCATTCGTTCATTCATTCGTTCGTTCGTTCGTTCGTTCGTTCGTTCGTTCGTTCGTTCGTTCGTTCGTTCGTTCGTTCGTTCGTTCGTTCGTTCGTTCGTTCGTTCGTTCGTTCGTTCGTTCGTTCGTTCGTTCGTTCGTTCGTTCGTTCGTTCGTTCGTTCGTTCGTTCGTTCGTTCGTTCGTTCGTTAGTTCGTTCGTTCGTTCGTTCGTTCGTTCGTTCATTCATTCATTCATTCATTCATTCATTCATTCATTCAAGGCAGTTGCCATGATATTTTATTTGGCGTGTTTGTATGTGGTTAAGGTATCTAATATATAGAAGAGATCTTCGAAGAGTTCTTAAGCTAAGTAAGGGTATAATGCTATGGTTTTTCTTTGTTATTTTACTCTATAGTGCAGGACTTTGAATATAGAAGAATGTATAGATCATTGCTTGATAAGAACCCATATACCATCGTTGTCTGCTTTGGCTGCTTGCACGAATACACAGAAAAAACACTTTGTAAGTAAAAGATTGATCGATTGTTGGTGTTTCCCCGCTGTCAGCACTCTTGACTATGTCTTGATGGACGGTTTTTATTGTCGAAGGAAGACGGATATCACGGAGAGAACCACCGAATTTTGTTAGTAAAACTGGTAACTTTTAGTCAATTTAGATCGACGTCCAACTTTCCTGCCATGTGCATGATTCGACCTCACAACTTCAGTGTTACATAATTTTTTTTCAACCTTACAGATGGGCGTTAATAACCTTTTTTCTTACAGCTGACTATTCGGTATGAGCTATGCACATTGTTGAAGGCCGTACGGTTACCTATAAATGTTAATTTCTGTGTCATTTTGGTCTCTTGTGGAGAGTTGTCTCATTGGCAATCATACCACATCTTTCTTTTTTTAAATTTTATCTATAAGGGAGCAACCTTTTAAATTTAAAAAAAAAAGGTGAGGTATGTTTTTTTTGTCTGAGTCAGAAAAAATTTATTGAGTTTTTCGACGCTAACAATCAAGTTATTTTTATAAAGATCTTTAACACCAAAACGTATGGGGGAATCTGTATTCTGAATAATTTTGACCACAATATTTTTTTCTTCTTCAGTCAAATTGGGGATCAGAATATATTTTTTAGGAAAAAAACATATCCCCCTACTCTACCCCCACCCCCTGTTTTATTTTAAAGTTAAATGGTGGTTCCTTAAAAACATTATTTTGGAAATTTGTTATGCGAATATCCACAATATTCATACATTTTCAAATAGGAATGAGGTAATTTGTTGTCATTCAATTTTTTTTACAATACGACGAAAGAGCATATGATGATCTGATCACACTCTTTCCACCTCATTTTATACAGGATGATACTTTGGTCATTTTTAAGAAAGTATGCAAGCTGTCGATTTTGAACGATATTGCAGTCATTGTTTCCTGTGATAACATGGTTAAAGAGACCATTTCGAAACTACGACGTTTCACAATCTCAAGTTGGTTACTTTTGTCGCTTATTTTTAAAACTTGTGTATTCAATTTCGCGTAATTCCAGAAAATTATCACAACAGTAATAACGAGCTTAAGATATTTAAATGTGCATTTATAAAATCTATATTCGTTTAAGAATATGAAACAAAATAGCAAATATTATCAATACATCTGTCTGTTCAGATAATGACGATTACGTTGTTCGTTACACAATAAAGCTGTCATATTTAGCATGGCCCATTAAGTGTTACCTTATATCCTTTTAACCTTATTTGGTTTCTTGGTAGAGCACTGGTGTTGTTCAATTGAAGTTTTAAACGTAAACAAGGTGTAAATTCCGTTGTTATTTATCAGGCATTGGTTTCATTTGCATGTAACCTGTATTTGTATTCCCGTGTATATATTTTCGCGAATTCATACCGACTGGAAAATTCGTGAACATATATCCGCAGCAAAAAAAGAATATAAGTTATGAAGGGAAGGTGTCCTTAGCTTATTTCGATAATGCATATCAAAATTGTGTCACAATCGCAAAAATAAAGTCTACATCAGATCGCCTCTGTATCGTATGCCCTGTATATCTATGTAAGATCTTTTCTGTATCGTATGCTTAAATCTACGTTAGATCTCTATTGTATGGTTTGTTTTAATATATAGGTAAGATCTCCTGTGTATCGTATGCCCATACAAATCTACGTTAGATCTCTACAGTATGGTTTGTTTTAATATATAGGTAAGATCTCCTGTGTATCGTATGCCCATACAAATCTAAGTTAAATCTCTACTGTATGGTTTGTTTTAATATATAGGTAAGATCTCCTGTGTATCGTATGCCCATACAAATCTACGTTAGATCTCTACTGTATGGTTTGTCTTAATATATAGGTAAGATCTCCTGTGTATCGTATGCCCATACAAATCTACGTTAAATCTCTACAGTATGGTTTGTCTAACTCTTAATATATAGGTAAGATCTCCTGTGTATCGTATGCCCATACAAATCTACGTTAAATCTCTACAGTATGGTTTGTCTTAATATATAGGTAAGATCTCCTGTGTATCGTATGCCCATACAAATCTACGTTAGATCTCTACAGTATGGTTTGTTTTAATATGTAGGTAAGATCTCCTGTGTATCGTATGCCCATACAAATCTACGTTAAATCTCT